>NC_090257.1:30152384-30173229 GCF_037325665.1 Littorina saxatilis
CGGGCCGAGATTGTGTTGTGAGCACTGGGTCAGAAAGTCCAAAACCCGACTGGCAGTGCAAGGGGCATAAATCGTGCAGGCATCATGTCGCGTCAAACTTAGTATTGCCTCCCTTATCGTGATAAAGTCATCGCTCAGTCGTACTGCGACTGCGAGACTAAAAGGCAAAGTCACAGTGACAGGGTAATATGTCTACAAAGATGTTAAAATATATTACTTGGTAAACTATTCAAAAGACACTTTAAATTGCTTTAAATGAGTTCAAGTTTCCCACGTGACATTGTAGGTGAGTCACTAACGAGGGGATCTATCTAAGGAACACATGCAGAAAGCTTGCCTCAGTAAAAGCAAGATTAGTCACTCTTTCACAAATATGGCAGTTATTTTCTGAATTCATCTATTTTGTACAATACATTTTAGTGTCAATAACAATGATTTGTTTTGTAGCAATGACATCAGGTGCTTTTGCATAGTCCTCCGCTTCTTATTTGTTCTGCACTGTACATACTAGTTCAGACATTATGTTACTATTGATTTGCTTATGCACTGATTAATTGAGTTATTAACTGATTGATCTATTCTTTTGTTGTAGTTAACTTTACCATACATAAATAATTTAAAGTGTAATACGATTGTAAAATAAGACAACTCCGTGTGTAAGCCCTTATATATATATCTCTGAAAAAAAGCTGATTCTCACCACACACAAAAATAAAAATAAAAATCTGATGTGTGTGTGTATGCACTACAAGTGTATACTACTGGAGTGTGTGTGCACTAAAAGAATGTTTGGCTGGAGTGTGTGCACTTCAAGTGTGTTTTGTTGGAGTGTCTGTGCCCTACAAATGTGTAAGGCTGGAGTGTGTGTACTTCAAGTGTGTTTGACTCAAGTGTGTGTGCACTACAAGTGTGTTTGACTAGAGTGTCTGTGCACTTTAAGTGTGTTTTACGAGAGTGTGTGTGCACTACAAGTGTGTTTGACGAGTGTGTGTGCACTACAAGTGTGTTTGGCTGGAGTGTGTATGCACCTCAAGTGTGTTTGACTGGAGTGTGTGCATTTAATGCACCTCAAGTGTGTTTGGCTAGAGTGTCTGTGCACTTCAAGTGTGTTTTGCTGGAGTGTGTGTACTTCAAGTGTGTTTGACTGGAGTGTGTGCACTTCAAGTGTGTTTGGCTGGAGTGTGTGTTTGACCTTTGAGTGTTTTTGACTAGATTGTGTGTGTGTAAGTGTGTGTGTGTGTGCATGTGTATTCTGACTATACAAGCTAGTGTATTTGGATATTTACTCTTATACCCCATCTTGTAGGCATGTCCTAGCTTTCCAAGGGACCAAGCACATTCAAGCATTTTGTAAAATAAAAAACCCCAGTAAGCACAGAGAGAAAATGAATGAAATTTACTGAAAATTAATTCTACCTCATTCTGCCTAAAAACAACAGGCAGAAATATTCAACAGTAGAATAACAAATGGCAAAAACAGGAACACATTTCATTAAAACTGCTAAGCTACTTTAGCATATGAATACAAACAGAGGACAGAGTCAAGAACAGGATCGCTAAGGTTATGTCATTACCATCATAGGCAAACATAAAGTATTAAAAAGAATACCACAGGGCAATAAGAACAAAATTGCTGTACCAGTTTCATCACAGATAAAGTATAGGAGCAAACAACAAGAAACTAACCCGAAGTAAGACATTACATCCTTAGGCTACAAGACTGCGGGAACTTCCAGTTGTTGAGAAGGAAGATGTGGCCGGAGCCGACTCCCATCCAGGATAAGCTGTACTTTCTTTCTTTATTTGGTGTTTAACGTCGTTTTCAACCACGAAGGTTATATCGCGACGGGGAAAGGGGGGGGGGGGGGGGGGGGGGAGGATGGGATAGAGCCACTTGTTAATTGTTTCTTGTTCACAAAAGCACTAATCAAAAAATTGTTCCAGGGGCTTGCAACGTAGTACAATAATATGACCTTACTGGGAGAATGCAAGTTTCCAGTACAAAGGACCTAACATTTCTTACATACTGCTTGACTAAAATCTTTACAAACATTGACTATATTCTATACAAGAACCACTTAACAAGGGTAAAAGGAGAAACAGAATCCGTTAGTCGCCTCTCACGACATGCTGGGGAGCATCGAATAAATTCTTCCCCCTAACCCGCGGGGGGTACGATGATTAACAATGAACGACAAACTAACACAACTAAGGTCAGGAATCCGCCATCTCATTAAGCAGGAAGGCACAGAATGTCTATGACATATGGGTATAAAGCAAAAAAAAGCAGATAACACTTGTAAACTAACATCAGCAAGGCACATCTATCTACAGTGGAACCCCCCTTAAACGACCTTCAAAAATATGAGAAAATCGGGTCTTAAAAAGGAGGGAGTCTTAAAATGGAGGTTAATTTATAGGGGTTATGAACAAAACATCTGAAAAGTAGGGTCTTAAAAAGGAGGGAGTCTTAAATTTGGGGGTCTTAAAAAGGGGGTTCCACTGTACATTCAAAATTATATTGCTACCCTGATAAACACAGAGGGTAATTCAAGATGTGATCAGATAGTTTCACATTGCTGTCAGGGACCTATAGCTACTTCTTCGCACATGTATGGTTAGAGAAATATAAATACAACAGCAAAATACACGTTCGAGATTAATCACCACGGATAAACTACATGCTTATTAAGTCAGGTGTGGTTCTGTGACAAGATGAACAATCTTATGATTTATTACAAATGAATTCTCACCATGCAAGAAATAAAGTCCAGGTAAAATCCAGTTTGCAAAAAGGCAACAACACTCAACAACAACAGAAGTTATCACAAGTCAATAGTTTTGAGACATTCTCTATTGCAAAAACGCATACAATGCCCCCTGAACAATAGATGGAAAAATATAATCAAACATTGGCAGAACAAATATTTCCATACAGCTCCTCAAAATTAAATAGGTTTATTCATTTCTTTAAACAAATAAAACATTTAAATAACAACATTGTAGTTTTGAGCAATGAGTTGGGAGTCAAATGATCACAATAATGAAGAAATACATTATTTTAAAAAAAACTTTAAAAAAAACCCAGATTGGTAATCACGGAATTCTCATGGAAGTTTTTGTTTCAATAGATATTATTCATGAGGAGTCAGTCTTTGAATCCAATACATTCATAAAGTGTCCGATTTCTTCTTACTTTCTGAATATTGCAGAAAAATATTCAAGAAAACAACATTATGCCCACCAAAGCACATATTTTTCAAACGCAACTCATTCATTCCTAAAATATGCTCCTTCTTTCTTTCTCACCCCCTAACTCCAACCCCACCCTGTCTTACGTACTCTGCCACCACACACAAAAAACTCTCTCCCTTTCTCTTCCCTCTCAACCACCACACACAAAAAACTCTCTCCCTTTCTCTTCCCTCTCAACCACCACACACAAAAAACTCTCTCTCTCTTTCTCTCCCCTCTCAACCACCACACACAAAAAACTCTCTCTCCCTTTCTCTCCCCTCTCAACCACCACACACAAAAAACTCTCTCCCTTTCTCTCCCCTCTCAACCACCACACACAAAAAACTCTCTCTCTCTTTCTCTCCCCTCTCAACCACCACACACAAAAAACTCTCTCTCTCTTTCTCTCCCCTCTCAACCACCACACACAAAAAACTCTCTTTCTCTCTTTCTCTCCCCTCTCAACCAGCACACACACACACAAAAACTCTCTTTCTCTCTTTCTCTCCCCTCTCAACCAGCACACACACACAAAAACTCTCTTTCTCTCTTTCTCTCCCCTCTCAACCACCACACACAAAAAACTCTCTCCCTTTCTCTTCCCTCTCAACCACCACACACAAAAAACTCTCTCCCTTTCTTTCTCTCCCCTCTCAACCACCACACACAAAAAACTCTCTCTCTTTCTCTCCCCTCTCAACCACCACACACAAAAAACTCTCTCCCTTTCTCTTCCCTCTCAACCACCACACACAAAAAAACTCTCTCCCTTTCTCTCCCCTCTCAACCACCACACACAAAAAACTCTCTCTCTTTCTCTCCCCTCTCAACCACCACACACAAAAAACTCTCTCTCTTTCTCTCCCCTCTCAACCACCACACACAAAAAACTCTCTCTCTTTCTCTCCCCTCTCAACCACCACACACAAAAAACTCTCTCTCTTTCTCTCCCCTCTCAACCACCACACACAAACAACTCTCTCCCTTTCTCTTCCCTCTCAACCACCACACACAAAAAACTCTCTCTCTTTCTCTCCCCTCTCAACCACCACACACAAAAAACTCTCTCTCTTTCTCTCCCCTCTCAACCACCACACACAAAAAACTCTCTCTCTTTCTCTCCCCTCTCAACCACCACACACAAAAAACTCTCTCTCTTTCTCTCCCCTCTCAACCACCACACACAAAAAACTCTCTCTCTCTTTCTCTCCCCTCTCAACCACCACACACAAAAAACTCTCTCTCTTTCTCTCCCCTCTCAACCACCACACACAAAAAACTCTCTCCCTTTCTCTTCCCTCTCAACCACCACACACAAAAAACTCTCTCTCTTTCTCTCCCCTCTCAACCACCACACACAAAAAACTCTCTCCCTTTCTCTTCCCTCTCAACCACCACACACAAAAAACTCTCTCCCTTTCTCTTCCCTCTCAACCACCACACACAAAAAACTCTCTCTCTTTCTCTCCCCTCTCAACCACCACACACAAAAAACTCTCTCTCTTTCTCTCCCCTCTCAACCACCACACACAAAAAACTCTCTCTCTTTCTCTCCCCTCTCAACCACCACACACAAAAAACTCTCTCTCTTTCTCTCCCCTCTCAACCACCACACACAAACAACTCTCTCCCTTTCTCTTCCCTCTCAACCACCACACACAAAAAACTCTCTCTTTCTCTCCCCTCTCAACCACCACACACAAAAAACTCTCTCTCTTTCTCTCCCCTCTCAACCACCACACACAAAAAACTCTCTTTCTCTTTCTCTCCCCTCTCAACCAGCACACACACACAAAAAACTCTCTTTCTCTCTTTCTCTCCCCTCTCAACCAGCACACACACACAAAAACTCTCTCTCTCTTTCTCTCCCCTCTCAACCAGCACACACACACAAAAACTCTCTTTCTCTCCCCTCTCAACCACCACACACAAAAAACTCTCTCCCTTTCTCTTCCCTCTCAACCACCACACACAAAAAACTCTCTCTCTTTCTCTCCCCTCTCAACCACCACACACAAAAAACTCTCTCCCTTTCTCTTCCCTCTCAGCCACCACACACAAAAAACTCTCTCCCTTTCTCTTCCCTCTCAACCACCACACACAAAAATCTCTCTCTCTTTCTCTCCCCTCTCAACCACCACACACAAAAAACTCTCTCCCTTTCTCTTCCCTCTCAACCACCACACACAAAAAACTCTCTCCCTTTCTCTTCCCTCTCAACCACCACACACAAAAAACTCTCTCTCTTTCTCTCCCCTCTCAACCACCACACACAAAAAACTCTCTCTCTTTCTCTTCCCTCTCAACCACCACACACAAAAAACTCTCTCTTTCTCTCCCCTCTCAACCACCACACACAAAAAACTCTCTCTCTCTTTCTCTCCCCTCTCAACCACCACACACAAAAAACTCTCTCTCTTTCTCTCCCCTCTCAACCACCACACACAAAAAACTCTCTCCCTTTCTCTTCCCTCTCAACCACCACACACAAAAAACTCTCTCCCTTTCTCTTCCCTCTCAACCACCACACACAAAAAACTCTCTCTCTCTTTCTCTCCCCTCTCAACCAGCACACACACACACAAAGGTAAACAAAATGCTTCCCCCCCCCCCCACACCCCCCTCTCCCCCACCTGTCTTACTCCACCGACACAGAAAAGTGCACAAGAAAAATACTCTCTCTCCCTCTAACCCCCAAACTCCCACACACCCCAACCCTCTCATTCTACCGACACAGACACAAACACACAACATACAAGCCAAGGTCATCAATAAGCCTTCCCCTGTCTGACACCCACTGTGGCAACCATCTGCCACTTGGAATTCTGGGAGAAAATCTGACTAATGCTGCTGCCTTTCCCTTTCTTCGTTAGGAGACGACCAGAAGCCGACGACGCTCGGATCTGGGGTTTGGCGTCCCCACGCATTTTGTCACCTTCGTGCATCAAGCGAGAGAGTCGTCCCCCCTGATCCAGCTCAGCGTTGTTCCAGCCGTCCCTGACCTTGGGCGCCGGTCGTGCAGACTGCGGCTGGTGCCCGTAGTTGGTGAACAAGTTCTGCATGCGGCCGCCTTGGTCCAGAGTTGCATTCTCTGACGCTTCCTGCTTGACGCGGGGGACTCCTCGGGTTGAACGCGGCGTTGTTCCATACCTGGCAGTGTGAAAGTTATCATCTTTAGATATCAGTACAAAGAAGGTGTTGTTCCATACCTGAAAGTGTGAAAGTTATCTTTAGATATTAGCAGAGACATAGATAGATGTATGTATGTCTCTGATATTAGATATTGATCAGTTCTCCAGGCCCAAATCATGTCCATTGTTCAATACCTGAACATGTTAGCACTGTCTCTAGACATTTATTTTTACTTAACTGTTGTTCTGTGCCTGAAAGTGGGAAACTTATCTTTTGATCATTTATGTTACTGTTACTGTCATTGCATTCTGTTTACGTTACAATGGCTGTTGTTCAATACGTGAAAGTATGAGCATTATCTTTAAATATCATCACACCCTTTGTTTCTTTTTAGCTCCTGCACTGTAGCTTTAGCTGACCATTTCTACACTCCAAACTTACTGAAATTACAACTTTAACTCAGGATTCCCCCAAAGACATGATAATAGTTCTCTGAGTCTCTCTCTCTCTCTCTCTCTCTCTCTCTCTCTCTCTCTCTCTCTCTCTCTCTCTCTCTCTCTCTCTCTCTATGTGTTGTTCCCTCCTAAATAAAACATTATCTTATCTCATATAATATTCACTGTAATGGCTTGAGATTTACTGGCCGATGTGAATGCGTGATATATTGTGTAAAAATATCCATCTCACACGGCAGAAATTAATATGTAAAGCGCTTAGAGAACGTCAAGTGCTATATAAATCTCCCATATAAATAAATAAAAACTAATACCTCGCTCTTTACGTACTAGCCTCCGATTTCTGTTCACAACCTCAGTAAATATACCTCTATTTCAAGACTCCTTCTTTCCCTTTCATTCCTCAATGTTCACAGATTTATGTCAGTCTGGGGTTACCATTCTACCAATTAAACTAACTTATAAACATTTTTGTATTTCTCTAATAAGGGAGTAAACTCATTGTCTGTGACAAAGGATAGCAGAATGAGGGGGAACAAGAAGGACAATTCCACAAGGGCTATTTAAACTTAAAAGCACAACAACAAAAACACAGTAAACAAACAACAATAAAACTCATTGCCAGGATCACTCACTTAAACGTTTTTATATTACTTCTTCTGCGTTCGTGGGCTGAAACTCCCACGTACACTCGTGTGTTTTTTTGCACGAGTGGAATTTTACGTGTATGACCGTTTTTTACTCCGCCATTTAGGCAGCCATATGCCGTTTTCGGAGGAAGCATGCTGGGTATTTTTCGTGTTTCTATAACCCACCTAACTCTGACATGGATTACAGGATCTTTTTCGTGCGCACTTGGTCTTGTGCTTGCGTGTACACACGGGGGTGTTCGGACACCGAGGAGAGTCTGCACACAAAGTTGACTCTGAGAAATAAATCTCTCGCCGAACGTGGGGACGAACTCACGCTGACAGCGACCAACTGGATACAAATCCAGCGCGCTACCGACTGAGCTACATCCCCGCCTTTTTACATTTAGTCAAGTTTTGACTAAATGTTTTAACATAGAGGGGGAATCGAGACGAGGGTCGTGGTGTATGTGTGTGTGTGTGTGTGTGTGTGTGTGTCTGTCTGTCTGTGCGTGTGTGTGTGTAGAGCGATTCAGAGTAAACTACTGGACCGATCTTTATGAAATTTTACATGAGAGTTCCTGGGTATGATATCCCCAGACGTTTTTTTCTTTTTTTCGATAAATGTCTTTTATGACGTCATATCCGGCTTTTTGTAAAAGTTGAGGCGGCACTGTCACACCTTCATTTTTCAATCAAATTGATTGAAATTTTGGCCAAGCAATCTTCGACGAAGGCCGGACTTCGGTATTGCATTTCAGCATGGAGGCTTAAAAATTAAATAATGACTTTGGTCATTAAAAATCTGAAAATTGTAATTAAAATTATTTTTTTATAAAATGATCCAAAATTACTTTTATTTTATTCTTTATCATGTTCTGATTCCAAAAACATATAAATATGTTATATTCGGATTAAAAACAAGCTCTGAAAATTAAAAATATAAAAATTATGATTAAAATTAAATTTCCGAAATCGTTTTAAAAACAAATTCATCTTATTCCTTGAATTTGTTTTTAAAACGATTTCGGAAATTTAATTTTAAACAAATTCATCTTATTCCTTGGCCGGGAACGTAGAAGAAGAAGAAGAAATCTTATTCCTTGTCGGTTCCTGATTCCAAAAACATATAGATAGGATATGTTTGGATTAAAAACACGCTCAGAAAGTTAAAACGAAGAGAGGTACAGTAAAGCGTGCTATGCATCACAGTGCAACCGCTACCGCGCTAAACAGGCTCGTCACTTTCACTGCCTTTTGTACTAGCGGCGGACTACGGTCATTGTGAAAAAATGCAGTGCGTTCAGTTTCATTCTGTGAGTTCCACAGCTTGACTAAATGTATTAATTTTGCCTTACGCGACTTGTTTTATATTACTGTAATTAGTGGTCCCAGCGATGAAAGGACACCCTTGGGACCAGCCACAATTGTCCCTACATTGCAGGTGGCCAAGCTAGTGTCATGACAGGCACACTTTTGTAAAGCTAATAGACAAAGGGATGCCAGAAGGTGTCCTTTTAAGGGAGGTGTCCTCTCATCGGAGGGGCCACACATCGCAGGTACCATTGGAGTGAGTACACTCTGTCAGGAACACTTACTTGAACATGACTTTGGCCATCTGACTGCCTTGACCAAGACCCGCCGTCCCTTCCGCCTCGGGTCGGACTCTGGGCATAGGTTTGGGCGTGTCGGGCAATTTCTTTGCATCATGCATCAGGCAGTTCATTCGGTCTCCGCGACCCAACTCAGCGTTTTCAGAAGCCTCGACCTTGACCCTTGGCGCTGACCTAGCAGACTGAGGTCGGCGAGAGTCGTTGGCGATGAGGCCCATCATGCCGCTTCCCTTGTGATGTTCGGCAATGTCCTGGGCCTCTGGCTTTACTCTGGTGAAAATAATGCACATAATTAATATCTAAACAGCAAAGTTAAACAAGAGGCGAAGCCTTCAAGGCTCACGTAAGAAATCGACAAACAGTAACACAAACTCAATCACTCTGTCACACATACACACACACACACACACAGTAAGCATAGGTGACACTGCAAGAAAGCGAGACACTAGATCTAGATCTGTCTGTCTGCATGTAGCCTACTTACAGGGACACGACTGCCAACTAGTCTCGGCCCGCGTGACGTCTAACCCTCTTAAGTCATAATGTGATGTCTTCAAATGACGAAATGTTAAAGTTTCTACCACAGACATACACACGCACAAACAAACACACACACACACGCACAAATGCACAGACAGACAAAGTTACGATCGCATAGGCTACACTTACGTAAGCCAAAAAACAAAAGAAATCAGTAGTCGCCAACACAAGGACAGCACAGACAAAGACAGAGTCAAATGTTTGCCTGTGGAGGCTTCTTCGGGACAACAAATACAAAGGAAAACAAAAAGCAAAAGCAAAGCAGCATAAGGCCAAAAAAAAATAATAGGTGTGGTTACGGTAACATAGCCCAAAACAATAATAGGTGTGGTTACGGTAACATAGCCCAACAAAATAATAGGTGTGGTTACGGTAACATAGCCAAAAAAAATAATAGGTGTGGTTACGGTAACATAGCCAAAAAAAATAATAGGTGTGGTTACGGTAACATAGCCAAAAAAAATAGGGTAGGAAGGTAGGCAATCACTTTTTTTTTTTTAAACTTTTTTTTTCTAATGTGTACAAATTAAACCTACTTGACAGGGAAATAAGTGTGCGACTCGGGCGCTTTCGCTTTCATTGCGTTTTCTGCACTCGTTTACTTGTTTTTTTGTGTATTTTTGTGACAAATATGTAATAAAAAGTTATAGGGTCGGCCCCCAAAAATAGGGTAGGTCGGGTTACCGTAACCACACCTATTTTTTTTTTAGGCCTTAAACCAAAAAGTGGGTAACAGGCGTTACGTAAAATTCTTCTTCTTCTTTGTTTATGGGCTGAAACTCCCATGTTCACTCATGTTTTAGCACAAGTAGATTTTTATGCATATGACGTTTTTTCGCCGCCATTCAGGCATTCAGGCAATTTCGGGGGAAGCATGCTGGGTACTTTTGTGGTTCTATAACCCACAGAATTCAGACATGGATTACAAGACCTTTTCCGAGCGCACTTGGTCTTGTGCTTGTGTATACACATGAAGGGGGATAAGGCACCAACAGGCCTGCACGAAAGTTGACCTTGGAGATCGTAAAAATCTCCACCCTTAACCCACCAGGCAGCCGCGGTCAAGATTTGAACTCACGACCTTCTGATTAGAGGGCCCATGTCTTATCCACTATGCCACTGTGCCCATTTTTGCATAATCAATTTGCAGGCAAAAGAACCTGAAATCAATAAAGTCTTGAAAGTGAGGCCTACGGAATTCTTTTTTAAAAAATGATGCAAAATCATACATTCTCGGAATCTCAAGAATAATATTTGGATTTTGTTCAATGAGAAAATCTCATACCTAATGTCAGGATTAGAGCGGACGCAGACAGACACAGACACTCGGTGAGACAGTGAGACAGTGAGACAGACACTAACCGTGGAGCAGGAGCTTTGTCTACGGCTGGCATTGGTCCTCCCCCTCCCAGGAGACCTGACACTTGACCCTTGCGACCTTTCTGGTAATTCTGTTTGGCCTCGTTGGTCAAACAACGAGGCGAGGGGGGAGGTCCAGTGACAATATGCTTGTTTTTCTCATCACTGAATAAATTGATGGAGCCTGCGTTTTTGCTTGCAAATTCCTCAGCTTCTGGCCGGACTCGTGGCGCTCTTCTTGGAGTGTAGTAGTCTCCTGATTTGTCGAATCCTGGATAGGGACATGTGCTTGGCTGGTCCATTGTCTGTGCGCGACAAAGGAAAGCAGGATGAAAAAAAACGCAGACAAATTCCACACGGTTCTCTTCTCCAGAGGGCTATTAAAAGCAAAATAAACAACTACAAAAACAGTAAACAAACACACACAAACACACACACACAAACACACACACACACACAAACACCAATCAAATCAAATAAACAAACATAACCCCTGAAACTCTTGCCCATCAATGAAGGTAACGATGTGGGCAAAGATGATGATATTTTACACAATATAAAAGAGTTTGTTCTAGAAGTATGAGACCCAACCCCATTCCCACATCCCCTCTCCACCCTTTCATTACCCCCTATCCACCCCTTCCCTCTGGCCCCCTCCCAAATCTTAAAAAATACACACTGTCTACATGTTCACAAGTAAAGATATGATAAGATAAGATAGTATTATGTTTTAATTACTAGGAAAATGATATGAGCGATTGCAGCTTTTTTATAAATCAGCCCTCGCCCGTGAGGGTTCACTGCATGGGAACAACTAACTAAAGAAAGAAATGAATCTTTTGGTTATGGCAAAAAGGAGCATCTTATAAAAATCAGCACAATCAAAAATAGCTATTTCACCTGTAGATAAGAGTGTTGTGGCTACATATGTTCCAACTAAACAAGCATGAATTTTGCCAAGGCCTAAAAAAAATAAATAAGTGTGGTTACGGTAACCCGACCTACCCTATTTTTAGGGGCCGACCCTATAACTTTTTATTACATTTGTCCAAAAAAAAAAAATAGAAAAAAAACAAATTAAAAAAAAATTAAAAAACCAGTGCAGAAAACGCAATGAAAGCGAAAGCGCTCGAGTCGCACACTTATTTCCCTGTCAAGTAGGTTTAATTTGTACACATTAGAAAAAAAAGTTAAAAAAAAGAAAAAAGTGATTGCCTACCTTCCTACCCTATTTTTTTTGGCTATGTTACCTTAAAGGCACAGTGCAGCTCACAGCCTTCATTTTGCGTTTTTGTTGCAGCTGAGTGCATTTACAGTTCAAAAATCCTCCTATGGTAGTAAAACAAACCCAAAACTACCCAACGACGACATCTGTGAAGCTTGATAGTTTCTTGATCACGCGAGTGTATAAATTAACCTAGTTATTACGTGGAGTTGGATTCAACTGAGTGATTCCGGCCTCCATTTTGTTTTACACAAACTCATGATGACGTCTGACATAGTTTGCTAGTGACGTGTCTTTTTGTGCATGATGTGGTGATCTACCTGATCTAAATTTAGATCCAAAAATAGGTCAAGACCAGCCGGGTCCGAGTACAAAATTAATTCGTAAAAAAATCGCAGTTCTTGACTCTTTGGGTGCAAGTCAATGAAACTTGGTAGTTCTTCTAACGGATAGCTGCCTGAGGTATGACTAAAAGCCCCAGGGGCTCCGTGCACATGGATTTGACAAGTTCAGTACCTTTAACCACACCTATTTTTTTTCCCCAATTATATGTGAGACAGATATACATTGACACCATTTCTAAAATGAGTTCAAAGGTGCATGTAACAAATGTCCACACATGGCTAAGCCTAAATGCATGTGTGCACACTTAAATTCTCTCTGCTAACATTTCTCTTCGCATTGACTTTTTTTAATTAAATTTTAAAACAATCTATGTTAGTGTCGCAGTCTGTGGGGTGTCACTGTTCGGAGCCGACGTAATTGACTGAAAACGGCTGTTTTAATTCGATCAGCATCCATTTATGCTGATTGAAATAAAACACCCTTTTTTCCGTGCTATATATGCTATCAGCTGCTATGCTCCATTTCTTGGCACATAATCCATCTCACACGGCATTAAGTCTCAATGCGCCACTAATAGTCAGAATGTTGACCCTGGGCGTTAAAATGGAAGAAGAAGAAGAAGAAGAAGAACAAAATCCTGCAGGGACATGAATACATGTTTTCATACGCGTCTCTGCTTACAGCATGAAGCAAATTCCAGTTAAAACAAAGATAAACATTATTGCTTTAGAATACAAGTGCAGCTGTCACTCCAATTCCGCTTCAATTGTTGCGTGAGGCACGCCCAAATGTATAATTTACTCACAGAAAAGTGTGTGTTTCTATGGTAAACAACTTCCTGTGATGGCGGTCAAAATACCGTCTATCTGTACAAAACTTCCAAATAAAGTTTGTTTAAGTTCAGGTAAAGCAAGTTGTCGTTAAATGTCACTTGAAAAATAAAACTCTACCACAGACGAATGTATGTGTTAATTCAAAACGGTACAGGTAAAAAAGAAAACAATGTTTGATCAACAACAGGATTGTGTTACAAGTCACCTTCGCTGCTTTTCTTTGGAATCCGGATTTAAGACGTCTAGAAATCGTTCGTGTAGCTTCCGGTTTAGAGGGAAAATTAATGTGCAGGAACGGCTTTGTGGTCGTTTGAAATAGCGACAGAAGTTTTCTTTTCCAGAGTACTGGACGTAAATCCAAAGGAAAGGACGTTTAAGTCATATGTGAGTAATAATAGCTTCTTATTTTAGCCGATCGCATGTTTTAAAGGTGGTAACTTAAACGCCGCTAAACAGATGTTCATACCGGCTACCGCTCCTCTATCTCTGTGTCTCTGTCACACTACTACACTAGTGGAGATCTCCAGATTGCCATTCATTTGCATGGAGATTGTTGATGAAGGTTGCAGTAACTTGCGCAATGGATAAAATTTGGTTATTCAGAATGGAAGAAGAAGAAGAAGGGTGAATTTATTTGTGTAACTGTAAATCCGCAAACTTAAGGTTTGTTTTCAATTAATTTGAAGATGTTTGAAAATGAAATAAGTAGGCTAGTAGTAGTACTAGTAGTAGTAGTAGGCTAATTCATAAAGTTTACTCAAAATACCTCTAATCAGTCCCCTGTTGCAAGTGGGACGAGGAAGTACCATTTCTTGGCAATTCTCACGGCGATTAACGTTATTTTTTTTTTTACAAACACGATGTACAGTAGGTGGCGAAAGAAATGCAACTCATTCGCGTCCACACTTGCATGTGAGTTTTCGTCATATCAAATTGTCGTAAAATATGAACCAGATAAGGTACATCAAAAAGAAATATAGATTCGTGGAGGATATCTTACTGGCTGTACGATTAGTGTCTATTATTTAATCGTTTTCTTTTTTACATTTTCATCAACTGTGTTAACCCTTGATTAAGCTGGTTGTCGTGACATATGTCGCGCTACTTTAGCTATACTGTCACCTGGTTGTCACGACATATGTCGCGCTACTGGCGCAGTCTGTTTGGTCGGTTCTGATTACCTCCCATGGGTGGAAAAATCCTATGTCCGTTTTTCTTTATTTTTCTCTCTGTTAATTCACCAGTGGCTATGTTACTATGTAACATGTGTTACACAATTGCACCAGTGTAAGGGTTAACTGTTTATAATATATACACTACAGGGTCAATTAAACTAAGCGAGTCGTGATTGCAGGCGAACATGTCGCTTCGACACGCTACAAAAATTGTACAAAAAGAACAATTTTGAACCAGGTAATGAGGTAATGACAGTTGTGGAGGAAATTCATCTCTCAACATGATCCTTTAGTTTGAATTATTATTTTGACACCTACACCGCTCAGCATGCCTTAGCGTCCATGTTAGACAAGATAGGATAAGGGTATCTAATTCCGACCGATTGAGATCATTGTTTTATTCTCAAGGCTCTAAGTCGTAAAGTTTAGCAAATATGTCTTGTCTGGTAAGACCGGCGTTTTTTTGTACGCAATTCGTGTTCTAAATGGGTGCCTGTGTCGTTGCTTTCCGTTATTAAAGAAGCGTTTGTCAGTAAACATTGGAGGTAGGTGTGGGAACCTGAATCCGACCGGGGAGTATCTAAATCCGACCGAAATCTACTCGGAACTAAATGACATTGACAGTGAACGTAATGTTTCTCTTGTTTTGATCGTGTGGTAGGCCTACACACCCGATCACACAACTTCGTGACTTTCAGTGAGTGAAACACTCTATTAATTACTATTAAGCTTACCGTGCATGAGGCTTACATGCTCGCAAACACTGACAAGCACCCATCCACGCATTTGCGATGTTGGAGTCGATTCATCAGTTTAGCAAGACAAGAGTGCGCGCACCTGTCATGAAGTGTAAGGAGTGGTTGCGGCTTTTACTTGATCAAAACAAGATTCACTGGACATTATAAATACACAATCTGATACCTTCCCGTGTTCATACGATTTTTCAAGACATAAACGTAGACAATCAATGATTTTAATGGGATTTTGTACAGCGTTTTGCATTCTCTGCGAGGTGGTCGGATTTAGATACCCACTCAAAAACTGGGTATCTAAATCCGACCGATAAGATTTTCTCCTTTTTGATTAAAAAGTGCCAGAAGACTTAGTCCGAACTATCAAAATACACTTCCAAAAACACTTGGTAACATCCATTTCAATCAAACAGACCTCTGTTCATCAAGTTTTGTGACCACGTATGACGTACTTTTTCGCTACAAAGTTGCAGTTTCGCTCTGCGGGTGCTTTGGCGAAGCAGACGACACAAGGCAAATTTTCGCGCCGCGGAGCCGATGACACAAATCAACTCTCTTGACAAAACGATTGGTCTGTAAAGTCGCGTCATCAACCGGTTCATGACTGGCCCGAGTATGAATGGCATTCCTTCTGTCGTGGTGACGTGCCCACATCGTCATTGATGTGACTGGGAAAATCGGTCGGATAAATAGGTACCCCAAAAATCGGTCGGAATTAGATATTTACCTATGTGAACAAAACTGACTTGGTGCAGATGTGATTGTTAACTGTCTAAATCTAATGACATGCTAAACATGTTTCGATTTAGTTCTGATTTTGTTGTCGATTTTATCGCGCGAACCTTGATTTTGCGAATTTCATTTTGGGGGGTGTCTGTGTTGTGGGTTCCACTGTATCAACACTACGTCATGTAAACTCAATCTGTTTTCTGAACAAGGTAGGGGAATCAATGGCCTTTCCGATCATATACTTGGTTTTACAATCAACAGCCTCATCAGAAAGATCTGCCCTCAAACGCATCTGTATATTTTTTTTATGACAAGTAGTGTAGAAAGATTTGTCGATTTTGACGAATGAAGAAAAAACTTCAATTGTATGCAACCACAGAATGGGACAATTTATTGGCCGCGAGAGTGGTACATACAACCACAGAATGGGACAATTTATTGGCCGCGAGAGTGGTACATGTCACCAAAGAATGTCTGTAAGTGTAACAATCCAGCAGTATTCCTTCAAATTTCAATACAGTTGCCTTTTCAGTTTCATGACGGGGGAAACATTTTGGTTAAAATATATAGAAAAAACATCAAAATCTGTCTTTTACTCAGACACAGGGGAATGTTCATCAGAGGGATCACAGGTACCCCTGTGACTCGGAGTCAGAAGGCAGTTCTTATCTTATGCTTACACAGTGCCACTACAGTGGAACCCCGCTTGTAAGACAGCCAAAAATGAGTAATTCAGAAGGCAGTCAATGAGTCATCCTAACCAATGTCACTGTCAGATGCAGGGTTTAGCCTGGGAGAAAAAGGCAATGGGACAATTGTCCCCCTCAACCAAATTCCGATGAGACATAGTCGAAGGCAAGACGCACAAACGAGGCCTGTAGGCGCTTATGACCTAAAATGCAATATATGATGCCATCTGAGAATTAGCCGCGATGTCGTGTTATCTCTGTATGTGTGTGAGTGTAATCTGATGTAAAGTGTACATTTGGTGGCGCAGTGGTACGTAATCTCAATGCGTCCTTTGACGCACTGAAGGGACATTCTCATATTTAATGCGCCAATAGCGCAGTGCGCACTAGTAAATGAAACACTGCAGATGCACTGTGTCTGTCCTTTACTCAAACTCAAAGGTGTCCTTTCATCAGAGGTCTTGCCTCACATGTATACATGTAATTATATGTGTGTAACTGAGAAGGCACCATCCTACCCAATAATAATGAGGTGCAATGTGGCTGTCCTTTTAAAACTCCAAGATCGATGTCGTTTCGTTAGAAATGTTATCTCACCTCAGGGATAAACACTCAAACAAATGATCTCTCTAACTCAGAACGTAGCCATTCCTACCCAGTATTAGATAATATGTAGTGGTACTTTGCTCACGCTTACTCCAATATATATACATGTATGTCCTTCTCTCTCCATCTCTGTAACTTCAAGTACCTGAGTCGAAGGTACCTGTGTAACTGAAACACAAGAGACAGTCACCATGTCCAGTATCAAGTGCAATGTATTTCACTATTTGTAGAGGTCCTCTTAGGCAAAGTTGCGTCCCCACTCCTCTCTGAGTCTCTCTCTCTCTCTCTCTCTCTCTCTCTCTCTCTCTCTCTCTCTCTCTCTCTCTCTCTCTCTCTCTCTCTCTCTCTCTCTCTCTTTCTCTCTCAATATCTGCCTTATTGAGCCACTGGTCAATAAGGTGAAACCGTGCTCTCTGTCTCTATCTCTCTTTCAATCTCTGCTTTATTGAGCCACTGAGGTTCTCTCTCTCTCTCTCTCTCTCTCTCTCTCTCTCTCTCTCTCTCTCTCTGTTCGCTCTCTCTCTCTCTCTCGGTCTCACTCTCTCAACAGTATCCCTGTAACCCAGATGGCAGTCATTACGTCTTGTGGCAGGTGCGCCTCCCCTGCACCCACAAGTGTTTGGTCTAGACGTGCCAGATGGCTCACAGATATAATGACAGCTCAATCTGCAGTGGCAGTGAGGCAGAAAGTGATCCGCTGGCCTTCATTAAGTTACCTGTCAGGTGCATCTACCTGGCAGGGGTCCCTCTCGATCTCAGAGCAGACAGAGAAGAGTGGCCGGTGGTGATTAGCCCTAGCTCTATTTTCAGACTGGACATGTTCTGAACAGGTGATGGTGATGCAGGAGAAGTGAGAAGAGGTGATAGAGGCAATCCCCAGGGAGGAGGTGGTCTTAGATTAAAGGCACATGCACAGTCCTTCCCCTGTAATTTGTTAACGATTCAGCCCTTCCGAGTCCCTTTCGGGTATCTGACCATGCTTTTGCGTCACTCACCTTGGGCACGTACCAAACATTTACAACCTAACTGCTTCATGTGCAGAATTTGAGTTTGTTGATGAATTAATTTCTTTAAAACCACTAGCTCATTCGGTGATGATAGCACATTACTAATACTAATTAGTAATTTACTTCAAAGAGAACTTTTGAAGTGGGCAAGCACATGCCATAGTTTAGTGGAGGGGATTGGGAATGTGGAAGGCAGCTCTTGTGGTCGATACCAATCAAGAATTCACCAAGCAGTACAAACATCACTGACATGTATTGCTGCTCTATCAAGACGAAACTCACACCCGTGCTCACCTCTCTCTTATGGAAAGCCGTTTGGCTCATAACCAATACACGTGTAAGAAATGATTGATACACGTGTAAGAAATAATTCATTCAAGAAAGATAGATAAATTCGGGTCCATTTAGTCATTAACTTAAAGTCGGAACTGTTGAGAATCTTGCACCGTGCGTTGCAGACTTTTAGCGGTAGTTTGTAACTTTTGATTGAGTACGAAACTACAGTCAGCTCTACGATTTGATTTCTTACACGTGTATAAATTATTTCTTACACGTGTATTGGTTATTAGCCAAACGGCTTTCCATACTCTCTCTCTCTCTCTCTCTCTCTCTCTCTCTCTCTCTCTCTCTCTCTCTCTCTCTCTCTCTCTCTCTCTCTCTCTCTCTCTCTCTCTCTCTCTCTCTCTCTCTCTCTCTCTCTCTCTCTCTCTCTCTCTCTCTCTCTCTCTCTCTGCCATATATATATATATTATATTTATACATTCACGTCCACCCCTCACAGAAAGTTCCTGGGTATGATATCCTCAGACCTTTTGTTCGATAAATGTCTTTGATGACGTCATATCCAGCTTTTTGTGAAAGTTGAGGCGCTGTCGCGCTCTCATTTTTCAACCTTGGAGGCTTACCAATTAATTAATGAGTTTGCTCATTAAAGTTGTCATTCAAGTCGATTTTTTGCAAACAGATTTAAAATTGATTTCATTGTATTCCTCGTCTTCTCCTGAATTAGAAAATATATAGATATGTCATGTTTACTCTAAAAATATGCTCAGATTCAGAATGAAAGGAAATAGGTTCAGTAACTTAGTAAGTACCATACCATACGGACGCGTTCTTCGCGGCGGCGAGCGTGACCCGTCTCGGTCTTGGTTAGCCGATACTATCTGAATGTAGTCTCGGCGATGATTGGTTTGTAGTGTTGATCTTGACTAAATGTCTTTATATATATATCGCTTCACGTGACTTGTTTGTTTTTAATCCTGTCAGTGCTTGTGCAGCTGAAAAGAGCAGGTTTACAGGGGCGTTTGTGTGTGTGTGTTTCTTTTTGTCGATTTGTAACCCCTTCTATGTTACGGAGCCAAAAAAACGCAGGTTCTGTTCACAGTACATGTATTCTGTTGTGTCATTGTTGCCTGTTTAACCCCTTTCGATGTTACGCAGCTGGGAAGAGTATACCTGTTCACAGTGGTCTGTTATTTCGCAGCCCATCTCAGTTCAGTTTGTGAAAACACTCGAAGAGGAAGAAATGTGTCCTTTCAGTACGCCGCACCCTCTACGGTTACAAATTAGGAAACAAACACAGCACAAACCAACACTCTTTTTCTAGGGCCATGTGCAAACATGCCATTTAGGACGCTTTGCGGCGAAGACCCAAAGGGTCGAACGGAGAAACTTCAAGATTGTACTCCCTTGCTTGGGGAAGCTGCATTTACCTTTCACTAAGCAGCCGGAGTGTTTCTGTACGTTCTTTCTTTTCTTTATTTGGTGTTTAATGTCGTTTTCAACCACGAAGGTTATATCGCGACGGGGAAAGGGGGGGGGGGGGGGGGAGATGGGATAGAGCCACTTGTTAATTGTTTCTTGTTCACAAAAGCACTAATCAAAAAATTGCTCCAGGGGCTTGCAACGTAGTACAATATATGACCTTACTGGGAGAATGCAAGTTTCCAGTACAAAGGACTTAACATTTCTTACATACTGCTTGACTAAAATCTTTACAAACATTGACTATATTCTATACAAGAAACACTTAACAAGGGTAAAAGGAGAAACAGAATCGTTAGTCGCCTCTTACGACATGCTGGGGAGCATCGGGTAAATTCTTCCCCCTAACCCGCGGAGGGGTTTCTGTACGTAAACTAGTATGAGCAACTCATGTAATACTGTGATACCCCCTTTTTTGAGACCGTCCGAGATAATCAATTAATGGGAGAATGTACCTCCATTCAGTCCTCCCCCTCCCCGGCACGTATTATTATATTTCCATGAACAATCTTTGCTGATCATGAAGCCATAAGCCCTGCTCATGTGTGAATCATTGCCTTACTTCGCTTCATAAAGGGCTAAAAATAATAATTTAAAAAAAGCAAATCCTTAAGTCTTTTTGTCTGACTGGATTTGAAAAACCTCATTAACATTTTGTCCTTCCTGGCCATTCTGCGATCTAATATCTGAATCAGCTCTTAATAAAATAGAAGTAAATGTACAGGTTTTGGGAATAGAAAAGCTGAAAGAGCCGA
>NC_090257.1:30173429-30423429 GCF_037325665.1 Littorina saxatilis
TTTAGATAGCAAGAAGAATGTCTACACTTTAGATGGCAAGAAGAATGTCTACAATGATAAGGTTGGTTTCTGCCGATGATGGTACTCATGCAAACCAAATCAAGAATCGTGTTAAATTGGCTGCTGCGTCAAGAGAGACAAAAAACGGGCTTTGATAAAAAAATAAATGCAATTATGCCGCGGAATATAAGTTAGACAAGGCCAGGTGGTGTGCGATGGCTTCTTGCTTTAAGACGGGGGAAAAAAAGGGGGGGGGGGGGTCGTCAGCAGCCAGCGACAAAATCTGATGCATACATGTGTGTTTTGTCCACGTTTGCTTAATGCAGTATGTGTGTTGTAACGAAGTCCACAACTCAAAATAAGGACATTTTATTACCTGTTCTCGTGGGGTCCCCCCCCCCCCCCCCCCCCAGATGAAATCGGGTCAAATTCTATCTGTGTCAACGGTGAGGATTTAGATACACATGATATATATTCAACATTCAGAAAAACTTCAGCTCATTTTTACTCACTTACAGTCGAAAGTCTAGAGTGACCCCTAATCCATCTACACCCCAGAACACCTGTGTCAGGTGTAAAGCCTCCCCCCTGACCTCCCTAATTCAATCTGACCGCGTTGCCGGAGCGGTCAGTTGGTGCTGACCCTCCATTCTTCACTGTCCGTCTCCTTCGCTCCCCATGCCTCCATAATTGATCCCCCCGGGTACCTGTTTAGCCCCGGGGGGACCTGTTTCTTCGTTACTTGTCACTGCCGCACACGCCGTTTATCTCACCTGGATTCCTTGCCTCGGAATTCAGCCAAATCAACTCGGTGTGAGTGTGGGTATGGTATAGTTGCGTACGGTTTCCAGTCCGTGCACTCAGCGCGGATGTTGATGTTGAAGTTCTTGTAGACAAAGTCTGTTTAGTATTAGACCTGTGTGTTCAGTCTCGGTTATCTCTCTGCGGTATGAGATGTGTTTATTGTTTGGATTTGTGAAGAGCTTGTGCTTGTGTCTTGGAATGGTGGATTGTTATGTTACCTGAAAAAAGCGGAACACATGAATTGGCTGCTTGCTTATTCGTGACATTCTTCCGCGTGCTGGTGGGTACTCTTTCAATCGTTGAAGTAATTACACATTTTACGTCTTATACGTCGGTATGAATAAATGATTTGTTAGAAATGCGTGCGTGTTGCTCCCTTACCCGTGTTGATAAAATAATAGTAATCGGTTCCGTCTGCTCACATTCATCTAGGTGTCTGTCGCTGTACACACACACACACATACACACACACACACACACACACACACACACACACACACATTTGTCGTCTGGTATATTGAACTGTAAGTTGTGATAGACCTTATGGTACACACTTGCAATAGCATTTCATAGCATTTAGACCCCTGCCAAAACCATTCTGTCTTAATTAGCGTATTGCAGGCTCAGAAGCTTTCATAGGCAACCAACTTCTTATCTTCGGCATTATCAGAAGGAAACCAACTTATCTTCTAGTGCGGCAGTATTTCGACTGAAGTTCGTCCATCAGAAACTGAGCGTAAACACACGTGCTTTCACTTAGGTCAAGTGCACGTGGAGTTTTGTAAGTGCTTCTTCATCTTTAACTCTTATGCACAGGTACCAGACGTACTATATATAGTTTGTTCAATGACTATTTCAGAAAATGGTCCTAAACGCACGCGCGTTATCTTTGAAGGTCAAGTGCACGTGGAATTTTGCAAGTGTTTCTACGTCACGTGAACAAGTGTGAAAAGACACAATCTTTTTATAACCTTCTTCATTTTTGACTCACATGCGAAGCAAAAGTGAGTCTATGTACTCACCCGAGTCGTCCGGACGTCCGTCCGGAAAACTTTAACGTTGGATATTTCTTGGACACTATTCAGTCTATCAGTACCAAATTTGGCAAGATGGTGTATGATGACAAGGCCCCAAAAAACATACAGAGCATCTTGACCTTGCTTCAAGGTCAAGGTCGCAGGGGCCATAAATGTTGCCTAAAAACAGCTATTTTTCACATTTTTCACATTTTCTCTGAAGTTTTTGAGATTCAATACCTCACCTATATATGATATATAGGGCAAAGTAAGCCCCATCTTTTGATACCAGTTTGGTTTACCTTGCTTCAAGGTCAAGGTCACAGGAGCTCTTCAAAGTTGGATTGTATACATATTTTGAAGTGACCTTGACCCTGAACTATGGAAGATAACTGTTTCAAACTTAAAAATTATGTGGGGCACATGTTATGCTTTCATCATGAGACACATTTGGTCACATATGATCAAGGTCAAGGTCACTTTGACCCTTATGAAATGTGACCAAAATAAGGTAGTGAACCACTAAAAGTGACCATATCTCATGGTAGAAAGAGCCAATAAGCACCATTGTACTTCCTATGTCTTGAATTAACAGCTTTGTGTTGCATGACCTTGGATGACCTTGACCTTGGGTCAAGGTCACATGTATTTTGGTAGGAAAAATGTGTAAAGCATGTGAGTCGTATGGGCTTTGCCCTTCTTGTTACATTTAGTCAAGTTTTGACTAAATGTTTTAACATAGAGGGGGAATCGAGACGAGGGTCGTGTGTGTCTGTGTGTGTGTGTCTGTCTGAGGCTGTGCGTGTGTGTGTGTGTGTCTGTCTGTGCGTGTGTGTGTGTAGAGCGATTCAGACCAAACTACTGGACCGATCTTTATGAAATTTGACATGAGAGTTCCTGGGAATGATATCCCAGGACTTTTTTTTTTTCTTTTTTTCGATAAATACTTTTGATGACGTCATATCCGGCTTTTTGTAAAAGTTGAGGCGGCACTGTCACACCCTCATTTTTCAATCAAATTGATTGAAATTTTGGCCAAGCAATCTTCGACGAAGGCCGGACTTCGGTATTGCATTTCAGCTTGGTGGCTTAACAATTAATTAATGACTTTGGTCATTAAAAATCTGAAAATTGTAATTAAAATTATTTTTTTATAAAACGATCCAAATTTACGTTCATCTTATTCTTCATAATTTTCTGATTCCAAAAACATATAAATATGTTATATTCGGATTAAAAACAAGCTCTGACAATTAAAAATATGAAAATTATGATTAAAATCAAATTTCCGAAATCGATTTAAAAACACCTAATTCCTTGTCGGTTCCTGATTCCAATAACATATAGATATAATATGTTTGGATTAAAAACACGCTCAGAAAGTTAAAACGAAGAGAGGTACAGAAAAGCGTGCTATCCTTCTCAGCGCAACTACTACCCCGCTCTTCTTGTCAATTTCACTTCCTTTGTCACGAGCGGTGGAATGACGATGCTACGAGTATACGGTCTTGCTGAAAAATTGCAGTGCGTTCAGTTTCATTCTGTGAGTTCGACAGCTTGACTAAATGTTGTATTTTCACCTTACGCGACTTGTTTCAATAATCTTATGGTTAGATTTCGCTAAAAAGTTATGTCAGATGATGAATGAACCATGGGGAAAAAAATTATAGAAAAAAAAAATATGTAAAAAACGATTTTATTTTTGGGTAGCGTGACTTTGGACTTTGCTGAGAACATGTGCTTTGCCTAAAAATACTGACCAATCAAATTCATGTCACTATGCTTATAGCCACGCCCAAACAAGTGCAGCAACAGTTTGACACTGGAGCGCTGTCCACGCTTTTTTTTTAACGCACGAAATGCACGGGATTTGAGAGGAGTTTTGCGCTTGGCATTTTCCAAAATAATAAGGATTATCCTACTATGAGTACTACGCTGGAATACTACAATGAATTTTCAAACGGCTACACTGGCTTCGTCTTTCCTGATCGAAAGGGGGTGTATTGTTGATAATTGTAGATAATGGACTCTGCATTTTAATGGTCAAATGGCGATTTCGGTATAAAAATGTAGACAAGGACCTTTAAAAAGCAACAACCAAACAACTACGTTGCGTGCACAGGTACCGTAGGTGATGTGCATCCAACACTTCTGAGTTCACTGGAGAGGCGATTCTTCCTTCTATTATGCCTCGGTCTCACATCTACGAATGTCACCCGACTTTAGGTAGTCGGCTGGAAGTCGGAAGAGGTCGGAGAGTTCGTGAGAATTAGCAATTTTGTTTTTGAAAAGTCGGATAGTTCGGAAGGCCCTTCAGACTGTTTTGAAATTTTCAAAACAGTCGGAAGAGCCTCCCGACTCAGACGAATAGAAATTTGTCGGGTGGTTGTCGTAAGCGTGTCGGATCAGTCGTAAGGACAGGTCGGGAGTGAAATTTGGAGCCAAATTTGCATCCGACACTTCCGACCTAGCCGACTTAACTTTCCCCGACACTTCCGAAAAATCGTATGTGAGACCGAGGCATTTGGGGAATTCCTCCTACTCGTACTCAGTTTTGTATGACACGTTGAACACATTTTAATCCTTTGATTCAGTAAACATAAACATGGTCATGGGTGTTACTGTATCATTGTCGGTCTCCTCCTTCATTCAGGAAAAAGAACAACTACGCACATTTCGGCATTTTTTCTGATGTTGATCCTTGCAAAGTCGTGTTGCTATTTTTTTTACCGCTTTTCACTCTCGTTACTGTGTTCAGTAGCCGCTGCTTCTGTTCTGTAACTCGTCGTCAGTGCGAAGTTGCCAAAATCATTAAAGAAGTTGAAAGAAAGTGCATCGTGTCGGGTCGGGTGGCTCTTTTTAAAAACTAGTGTCGGCCACCTGAAACTATTCACCTTTGATGTGGTTTTCTTCCTTTTCGCGAAAGCTCTTGAAACATATTTGTCTGTGCAGTTGTTGTACCACCACTGTTTTTCCAGTCATAATTGTTACTGTCCAGATCTCAGAAATAACAGAACATCTTCTGATGCCACACAGGCGAGCGCACGCACGCACGCACACACACACACACACACACACACACACACACACCCTCTCTATCTCTCTCTCTCTCTCGCTCTCTTTCTCTCTTTTTATCCCCCCCCCCCCTCCCTCTAAAAACAGTCGTTCGAAAGAGCACACTGTCATGACGATATAAACAAGAGGCGAAGCCTTCAAGGCTCACGTAAGAAATCGACAAACAGTAACACAAACTCAATCACTCCGTCACACATACACACACACACACACACACACACACACACACACACACACACACACACACACACACACACACACACACACACACACACACACAGTAAGCATAGGTGAAACTGTGCAAGAAAGCGAGACCCTGGATCTGCCAAGTAGTCTCGGCCCGCTCACAATAACAATGACCGAGACTTTCAGTAATTCCTTTGCGTGACGTCTAACCCTCTTACGTCATAATGTGACGTCTTCAAATAGTTTCTATCACACACGTCGAACACTTTTGACCGAGACTGACGTAATCCATAGACTCGGAAATGTTAAAGTTTCTATCACAGACATACACACGCACGCACGCACGCACGCACATACGCACATACGCACATACGCACCCACGCACAGACAGACAAAGTTACGATCGCATAGGCTACACTTACGTGAGCCAAAAACGCCCTGTTAATGGAGTTGGTCGCTCTTGGCTTGAAAAGCATGCAGAGAGCCGTGACAGAAACTTGGCGCATCTCCACTCAAAACAAACATATCTATGATCATAAAAAGCTCTGCATTGCTCGGTATGGCACAAAACACATTAACCCCCCCCCCCCCCCTCCCCCAATTACCTTTCTCATCCCTTTACCTCTTTCACTCCACCCGTTTCCTCACCCATCCTAACCTCTTTTATTTATACGACAGGTCGTCCGTCAATGGCTTACAGACAAGCTGGTAGACTGGAGGCGTATTTGCTGGCCTTATCGGAGTCACGAAAGACTGATGCAATTTAAATACGTAGGTCTTTGCCCGAGATACTGATAAGTGTAAGCATTTAACCACAAACCAAGCGAAGAATTACAGCACCTCTGTTGATAACGGTCTGGCTGAAAGAGGAAAGGAGAAACCGCTGATCTTCGGAGATGTATGAAGTGGCACTAAAACCGCCTTTGGGGAATTCTATGATTACTCATCCCTTTAGGGGTATGTGTGTGTGTGTGTGTGTGTGTGTGTGTGTGTGTGTGTGTGTGTGTGTGTGTGTGTGTGTGTGTGTGGTCCTTGCTATGTGCCTACAGCTTGGTACAAATTGCGCACGCGTGCTTGTGTGTATGTGTGTGTGTGTGCACCCCTAGCTATTTTCTGACAGTTTGGTACACGTTGTGTTTGTGTGCGTGTAGCCCTAGCTGTTTTCAGGCAGTTTGGTACGTATTGGATTTTTCCTGGTACTCGTTTCACATCCAAACTAAAAAAGGGCGAGAATAGAAATAGGTTCTTACCGTGTTTGCCTAAACCTACATCTGATATTATCTGTTATTTTGATTTGATCTCATCTTAGGGAAGCCTAACCCTATGTCGAAATGTCTTTATTGCGAGAAGCAGTGAAAAACAGCTTCTTTCTGTTTGATGTTATACATCACTGGTGGACGTTATTAGTGTGTTCACCGGCTCGGTTGGCCTAGTGGTAAGGCGTCCGCCCCGTGATCGGGAGGTCGTGGGTTCAAACCCTGGCCGGGTCATATCTAAAACTTTAAAATTGGCAATCTAGTGGCTGCTCCGCCTGGCGTCTGGCATTATGGGGTTAGTGCTAGGACTGGTTGGTCAGGTGTCAGAATAATGTGACTGGGTGAGACATGAAGCCTGTGCTGCGACTTCTGTCTTGTGTGTGGCGCACGTTATATGTCAAAGCAGCACCGCCCTGATATGGCCCTTCGTGGTCGGCTGGGCGTTAAGCAAGCAAACAAACAAACAAACAAACAAACTCGTGTGATCACAGGTGTGGATTTCACGTGTGTCTGAAAACGGACGGTGACGGGTTACTCATCCTTTTTTGCTTCCTGCTAAGACGAGTTTGTATGCGCACACATGTCTGTTATCGGTCCTGTATAATCCCTCAGCGCCCCCCCCCCTCTCTCTCTCCCTCTCTCTCTCTCTACCCCTCCTCTCTCTCTCTATAGACGTTCAAACTCTGCTCTAGTCCAAAATAAAGTGCAGGTGAATGGAAGCGCGTAGGTAAAGTTGTTTGAGCAAGGTTGCCATGTCCCACCTGTTCACGCTGGAATGCCAGTCACTAGGCCACTGCTACCAGGAGCTTGTGTGTAATATGTGTACGTTTTTTGGCTCACGTAAGTGTAGCCTATGCGATGCTAACTTTTGTTTGTCTGTGCGTGTGTATGTGTGTGATAGAAACTTTAACATTTGACTCAACACCGAAATACTAATTTTACCTGGTTATTATCCAAGCAACAGCTTCAAAGTATTGAAGCAATGATCAACATTTCGTCGGCACGTATGTAGTTAAAGTGTGTATCCAAAGAAAACGGGTGGTGGTGTTTGTTTTTTGTTTTTGACTGGTTTGTGTCGTGTGTGGTATGTAGACCAGGTCAGGGGTCAAGGTTAAGTCAGATCGCGTGAAGGATTGTGGTATAGATACAGTTCTCACCCAGCTGCAGTTCGCCGATTCGGGGAAGACGATTTCACATTGTTCGGTTTCGTAGCCCCAGAAAAATAGACAAAGAAGATACCAAAGGAGATTTCCTACAGGTTGATCTGCACAGCGTGTTTCCAGTGTGTGCGCGAGGAAGCGCTGTCGAAAGCGCAGTGTCGATCTGGCAGTCGTGTCCCCGTAAGTAGGCTACAGACAGACAGATCTAGATCTAGTGTCTCCCACTCTTGCACCGTGTCACCTATGCTTACCGTGTGTGTGTATGTGTGACGGAGTGAATGAGTTTGTGTTACTGTTTGTCGATTTCTTACGGGAGCCTTGAAGGCTTCGCCTCTTGTTTCTCAGTTCTTTATCCGCGCTCTCTCTCTCTCTCTCTCTCTCTCTCTCTCTCTCTCTCTCTCTCTCTCTCTCTCTCTCTCTCTCTCTCTCTCTCTCTCTCTCTCTCTCTCTCTCTCTCTCTCTCACCCTCCCCTCCCCTCTCTCTCTCTCTCTTTTTCTCCTTCCTCTCCTTCCTCTCTCTCTCTCTCTCTCTCTCTCTCTCTCTCTCTCTCTCTCTCTCTCTCTCTCTCTCTCTCTCTCTCTCTCTCTCTCTCTCTCTCTCACGCACACAAACACTGAAACACAACCACCCTCTCTCCTTCCTCGCACTGTAGTGTTTCCATGGTTTCATTTTCAATCACACAAGACATTATGCTGTGTGCTCTCCTGGGTCGTCTTGTATGATGTGTTCATTTCCTTCGATCAGTACTGCGTTATGTCTAGAGGGAGGTTGAGAGGGGAGGTGGTGTTTTTAGTGTAAGGCCAAACAAAACAAGAAATTCCTCCGAGGTAGGAAAAACACCCCCGTTGGTCAAAGGGAAATAACCATTCTCACTGCCACCAACTGAGAAGGTTATTTCCCTTTGACCATTAATATGTCCCTCTATAAGTCCTTGTAGAATCTTAATCCAACAAGAAATTCCTCTGATAGGAAAAACACCCCCGTCAAGGGAAATAACCTTCTCAGTTGGTGGCAGTGAGAATGGTTATTTCCCTTTGACAACGGGTGTGTCCGTCTATAAGTCGTTGTATAATTTTAATCCACCAATAACTCCCTAACCGTGTGTTTGACTGGTCCCAATTTTTGTAAGGACCGTCTCATGAATGTATAGAACCTGTTCACTAAGTTTGGTGACAATCGGTCCGTTCATTCTTGAGATCTACTTGCGAACACAAACACCGCCACAAACACACAAACACATCGAGTGAAACCTATACACACCCCTATACCGGGGGTGTAATAACTCCCTAACAGTGTGTTTGACTGGTCCCAATTTTTGTAAGGACCGTCTCAGGAATGTATAGAACCTGTTCACCAAGTTTGGTGACGATCGGTCCGTTCATTCTTGATATCTATATATGCGAACACAAACACATCGACCGAATCCTATACACACCCCTATACCGGGGGTGTAAATATATGTTGGTTTAGGGTAACGTGACCAAAAAAGATAGGGTCGGTAGGTCGCCTTTTTTTGTTCTCGATTTTAAAGGAGGTTACTTCCCTTAGTCTCGGTATGGTTCGCAAAATGTGCCAAAAGGTTTTAGATTTTTTGAGAAATGAACAAAAAGTGTTAGGGTCGGCGGGAAAAAATAGGGTCGGTCGGGTTTACCCTAAACCAACATGTATTTTCATTTGGCCAAATGATTATTTGTCAACTTAACCCATATCCTACCAACATTTTTTTTTAGATATTTTTTTATTTTTTTTCGCTTTTTCCCATCACAAACACACTCTCTAACACAAATATAATCATAACATTTGAACTTTTATTTTTCTTATGAGTTTTTGAGGACGCACGCTTGAAGAGTGCATGGTAGCCAACGGGTACGTATAAGTGTTCTCATGATGCACGCTCAGAGAGTGCATGGTATCAAGAGGGTACGTGTTTTTTTTATCTCCAAAACTTCACAAACAAATGATACGAACAAACACAAAGTAGTGATGACAAGACCTACAGTTCACAAATAGTTTCTCAAACTCATAAGTTTCAACTTTGAGCTCTGTAGACATGGCAAGTTGAGCAGAGCGTCATGGAAGACCTGCACGCTCAGTGGATGCCGTGAAACGCATTGAAGCACTGATTGTGAAGTCCAACTGTGCATTTCAGGCAGAGTTTCTTGGTGTTCTTCTTGCACAGTGCGCACCGCTTTGTTGTCTGCGATGGACCAGCGAAATGACCGACGCCATCAAACCTGACTTCGTCTGGCACTCTGTGGACGGCAGGCAGAGCAAGTCGAGCAACACGCCGTGGCATGGCAATGGCTCCATGCCGCATCAGGTAGACTTGCACAATGCGTCACCGGAAGGCAAGCAAGTCGAGAGGCTCGGCGGTGTGTGCATCTGTTCTCCGGAACAACAGCCACGCATTCTGCATCACGAGTTCCAGCACATGTGCAAAATATGGCCACCACCACTTTTTGGTGCGCAAAGAGATCCGATAGGCATTGATATTTTGATCTGCCCTGTCAACTCCACCCATGGTTGCGTTGTACACTCTGATCAGATCTGGCTGCTCTATCTGAACAAACTGACGTTGTGCTCTTGACCAGCGCCGAACTCGTGCAAGCGGCATCACACGATCGCAGTTGCTCGCCACGGTCACTACACTGTTGTCGTTCCATTCCACAACCAGTACGTTGCTGCGTCGGTCATGACGGAAGTCTAGGGCACCACGGTCTTCTTTGGCGAACCGGGTGGCATCTCTCATTAGGCAGTGTTCTATGCGGTTCTTCCTGATTGTTCCTGTCGCCCCTATGCCGTTAGCCGCAAGATCACTCAGCAGTGGAAGAGATGTGAAGAAGTTATCAAACGTCAGGTAATAAGGGCGTTGTGGAAGCTCCGAAATCAGATCTTTGACCACCGTTCCCCCGAGACCAAGACGACCGTATGGTTGACCACCGCCAGCCCCAGTGTACGGTTCGAATTGAACAACGTACCCAAGCGGGTCAGCGAGGGTCCACAGTTTGAAACCAAATCTAATTGGCTTCCCTCGGATGAATTGTTTTGTCAAGTGATGTCCGAAATAGGGGACCATGCTCTCATCGATTGAGAGATGTTGCTGCTCAGGGAAATACAACAGACACCTCTCGTTGATCATCGAGACGAATGCCCTGACTTTGCTGACCTTGTCGTTTGGGTCCAGTGTGTTGTTGTCTGCAAGGTGGAGAAATCTCATGTGTTCATCGAACCTGTTCCTGCTCATGGCACCAGAGACAGCGGTGTTGTGACAGTCAGTGTTTCTCTCCCAATACATGGTTCTGCGTGGAATCTGGTTGTATCCAGAGAGGAGCAGTATGGCCATAAATGTGCGGAACTCTTGCCTGGTGGTAACAAAGGTGTGGTTCCCTTTGTCTCTCCTCGCGTAAAGATTTGTCTGATCCACGATGTAATCAACCACGTCATCGTCAATAAAGAGTTCAAACATCTCCAAAGGATTGAGGTTTTCATTGAGAAATTGTGCTTGTGGAAGGACAGGCCACTGTTGTTGGAGATTTAGATTTCTTGGAAGATCTTCTCGTCTCCAATTACGCACAGCAGGTTGCTGCAGGCGCTGTTGCCTCTGATTCTGTAGCAGGCGGCCTGCAAGCTGTTGCCGAGGCACCGGTACCTGAATAGGAGCAGGTTGATTTCGCTGGCGATTACGTAGGTTACGTAGAGCAGGTGCCTGCTGTGGAGAGGCGGGTACTGATTGTGGAGAGGCGGGTACTGATTGTGGAGAGGCGGGTACTGATTGTGGAGAGGCAGGTACTGATTGTGGAGAGGCGGGTACTGATTGTGGAGAGGCGGGTACTGATTGTGGAGAGGCGGGTACTGGTTGTGGAGGGGCAGGTCGTCCAGGCGGGTCTTGATCTAACTCAGTCTCGTCGTTCGGGCCACCCATTCTGACTACCTGTCCATCACTGCGAGTCACTACTCCTTCAGCCTCAGCGTGAAGCTGACGACGGTTCAAATTGTTTACCTGTCCACCCCCATCTTCCTCTCCGCTGTCTTCATCAGATAATTCCCCATCACCTGGGGGAGTGATGTACACAGCTGCATTGAAGAATCCATCTTCCTCGAGTTGACTCAAGACATCATGTACGTTCATCCGTCGTGGGAGTCTGAAAAAGAATGCAAAGAAATAGAGTAACGTCAGTATGTTTGAATAACTTGCAAAGAATTTAGTGTGTTTGGTGCAAGCGAGAGTGTATACAATGTATGTATGAGCCTATATGTAAATGCATGATTGCATACAGAAATATGCACACTTACAAGAATGTATGCATTCATAACCCACAACACCATGCCAGACGGGGAGGGGGACGGGGGGGGGGGGGGGAGGGACATTGCAGGGGAGAGCAGAGACACGAACATAGCGTCAAAAGAACACAATACGAACATAGCATCAAAAGAACACAATATTATCATCAAAAGAACAAGAAATAGTGCCCCCCTACGCCGCACCACTGGATCCGCCACTGCATGTTTATTTGAAAGTCAAAAGCATTTTACTATGTGCATGTTTATAGAGTATGTAAGTACACAACACCCAGGGGTCTCTCGCTACCATGCACGCGTGAAGCGTACGTAGCCCAGCACTAAATACAGGGGCCTTTCACTACCATGCACGCTTGGAGCGTGCAGAGACGTTACCTTTTACTTCGATCAAAAGTTCCATGGAACTTTCATCCTACACACAAATTGAATCTAACATGTTTTTCCATAGATGTTCATGCAAATAAAAGTGCAAGCTTTAGCAACATAACTGCTTTTGTAAATAAATGGCACTTACTGAGATTGACGTGAAGATTTCGAAGTCATTTTTCCGAGTCTGCTGCAGAAAAGATGTTTCCACGTGTGAGTTTTGCAAGCAGGAAGCGGGAAGGGGTGTTGGAAAGGTAGACAACTCTATCAGCAATCGCGGCACATCAAAATCAAAAGTGATCTCGCTTTCATTGCCACTGAAACCTTCAACTTTTTTAATGCACGTGTGAAGCGTGCATGGTAGGATATGGGTTAATTATCGCAATTCTTTCTCTGTTCTTCTCTTCCCCACCCCCACCCTCCCCGTTTAAAAGTTTTTGGGGCCCGTGTCATGAGATGCCTTTCATTACTTTGCAGTCGCAGGGGAGAAGAGAGAGGGGGAAATACAGCTTTCGTCATCCCTGCCAAGTAAACACAGAGGAGGTGTCTGTCTACGCAGAGAAAGAAAAGGCCCCTGAACCTGTTCACACTTCAAACTACTACGCTGCGGAGACAGGGGGCTGCTCTACACGTCTTTCCGGTGACACAAACTAAGACTTCGTTAAAATAAGGACAAGGAAAACAACAAAAACACACAGAGAAGTTGGGTGAGGGAATGAGAACCGGTAATCTGACGTGCATGGGCTGCGCGACGAATTTTCCCTGTGAACTTTTTCAGCTGACACCGGCGCATCCACTGTCGTCTGCTTCAAGCGCAAGGATTCGGCCGGCAAGTGTCGTCAAAGTTTTGTCGCTGAGGAGCCAGTGTTCTTTCTTGCGTGACAGGGGGGAGTTTAGTCAGTGTCACGGTTTTTATTCCTGTGTGTGTGTCTAGTGTCTGTGTATTCAGTGGATTTCTGTCGCCCAGTTTATCTCTATTGGAGTTTACAGCCTGTGATTTTGGAAGTGTAACCTCGGCAGTTTTGTTTGTGCTCGGTGCTGTTCTCGCCAGGATCAAATCGCACAACGCGGATCTTAAAAAAGTTTTTGAGCGTCAAGCACCCAGCAGCTTCAAGCGAGTCCACCAGCAGCTATCAAGTTTTACAGCTTCGTTCTTGGAGTATAGGAGTGAAAGAAAGTTCGTGAAAGTGCCCCATCATGTCTGATCACAACGAAAACGGATCGACTGACGGAGAGTATGTACCTTCCCCCCGCCCTCACCCCCGGCTTCGTCCGGAGGGGGCAGCCTACGCCGAGAGAAACAGGGGCACGATGGAGCGGTGGTTTGACTACAGCGACAACGTCGACAACTACAACTCGCCCCGACCCGGAGAGAAACTCCGCACCGACACCGCTCGCAAAATTGCTCAGGTGAGATCATAAGGTGTATGGAGTGTCGGTCAGTTAGTCTGTTCGTCTGTCAGTGTAGCTGCGTGTGTGTCAGTAGGAGTGCTGGTGTGCATGCTAATGGTCTGATTGAAGGAGCGCCCGTTTGAGTGTGTGTGTGTGTGTGTATTAACATGTATGTCACACATGTATACGACCCTGCTTTCTGTGTTTTTACCTGGATAGGCAGCAGTGTGTTTCTGCGAGAGCGTGTACACGTAACTTGCCTGCGTCTATAACAATTCACAAAAGATACTTTATTCGTGTGTGTCTGTCTGTGTGCGCTCGCGCGAAGAGAAAGAGAGAATAGCTTCTATGTATTAAAGAAATGATGCCAGTGTTTGTCAGTGTCATTGAGACAATGGTTGTGCACTTACAGCCGTTACACCCCTCCCAACTCTTAATTAAGCCTATCTCTCTGGCTCTTGCTCTCTCTCCACCTTCCTATCCCACTCCCAACATAACCACACACAGCCGACAGAGCATGTTCACATGTCTTTCTCTGAAAGAATAAGATACATGTACATAGTACCATCATAGTAAGCACGAAGCAGTGACAAGCACACAGTGCAGAATGCGCCAAGCAAACACTGGATCGTGGATGATGTGTCATGATAGTGTCCGTCGAATGACGTATAGCTACATGCCTCTAGACATTGGTAGGCAGTAAGGGTCTGTAGCTTAGCAACCACCGCTGTAGCCCCAATCTACGATCCCCCCCCCCCCCCCCCCCACACACACACACACTTCTTTCCTGTCTTGTCTTCATCTCCCCTGCTTTTCCCTCACATCTCTGGTGTAAATGTCCCCTTCGAACAACTCTAGAAGTACTACTCCTCTCTTATCAATTATCTGTTTACTTTAACCACCCATTCCATTTCCATCTTTTCTGACTTGCTCATGGCTTTATACTTCTCTCCCGTTTTATACTTCCCTCCCGCGTTTTGAAATGTTCAGGTAACACTCTACATGTACCGTAGAACATGTCATGTTATCATAATATCAACGTGACGATTCAAGGTGTCGGTCAGGAACTGATAATCTGTGGGGAAATGCCAGTTGGAGATTAAGGTGCCCAGTAAAGCAGCAGTTCAGTTACTTCAGAAAACGGGAGAGGTATTAAAGTGCGAAAACAGAAAATCTGGGTATTTTGTAGTTCGTGATATCCAGGTAAGGAGGGCATGGAGCATGGGATGGGCTAAGGGGTCCGGGTCACAGACATGGGTCCAGGTAGTTGGGGTGGGGGTTGGCGATAGCATTCGCATGCCAGAGATGGTCCTTGCTTCAAAAACGATGATAGCCTGCCTGACCTTTTCATTCCTACGTTCTTTGCCTTTACCATGAGAAACAAGAGCAGAGGTGAGATGGGGGAGAACAAGAAGGATGCGATACATGTACACTAGATTTTGTAAATGAGAGACGATGCATCAAGCAGAGGGTTCTCGTTCCATTGCTTATGGTGTTCACTGCAGCGTGAACGGAACGGGGGTAGGGAGGGTCAGAGGTCGGGTGATGGTCAGAAAATGTGGCCTACTTGGCAAAAAAAGTACCCCCTCACCTTCCCCCAAGCGGCATCCGTTCTACACTCTCTTCTGTGGAACCGAGTCCAAAGAATTGCAGGCACTCTGTGTGGTGTAGAGCATCATACCTAGAGTGTAGATATCCTGATAATTGTTTTTAGAATACCCAAAGTATTGCTCCTTTCTTCAGTCTGGCACAAAAACATGCCAACTCGGGGCCAACCGGCTTTGCGCCAAGATTCTCTGTCCATAACCCCCACTTTCTTTTCTCCAAGTTGGGACAAACTTCACGTTTGTCACCTCGTCGATAATCTCTTCCGTTCTTGCACACAATGTTGGTGGTTTTTTTTCACGCTAGACATTAGCAGTCATGTAAAGAAATAAAAGTAGGTGACACTGAGCCAGATCTTGTTGTTGCTGACGAAAGGTATTTCAGACAGGATCATCTGGATATCATCATGTCCAAACCTGATTTGAAAATCACAACTGTGGGAATGGCAGTAGCGGTGTTGCATTAATTTTCATTCAACCTCAAGCGGTGATTCATCTTCACCAACTGTCAAAGTTGTCACTAAGCGTGAAAAGATAGATAAGTACTTAACAACACCTCGTACCAATACACACAGTTATAGAATGTTTGCATAAAGTTGTAAACAGACAGTAGGACTAGGACTGCAAATAAAGCATTGGACATTTTTTTCGTAATTTACTGAAAGGGTATCCTTGGCTTTGCTGCCGCATTGCGTGTCAAGGTTTCCAATTCCTTTCGACCCCAACATTCGTATTACAAGCCCGCGTATTCAGATCTTATGTTTGTTACAATCTGAGTGCTGAGTAGTCTATTCCAGGCGGAGGCCAAAACAGGGGCAGGGAGTGAAGGATTTGTGTCAACAGCTCGTAAAACGGGCCCTCCCACTTTTCACCTTTCTTTCACAAATTACACGTAACTCTCGTCAAGCGTATCATACATACCCTGTCTCTTTGCCTGCCCGTGAAAGGGCTTATGTGTGCACAGTACACATTTCAAGAACTACCGGATGAATGAATAAAGTTATGAATGAGGCCTTGGCCGCCTATAGAGAGCTTAGGCTTATCTTCGGCTCTGTTTCCCTGTATTTCTCCCCGGTTTGTCCCCCGCTTTTCTTCCTACTCCCTACCTACACCCACCTCCATCTCCTCCAAGACCCCCCCCCCCCCCCCCCCCCCCCCCCAGCTACTCCCAGACAGGCATACGGACCATAAACCCCCAGTCCGTCTGGGAAAAAAACTCACACCTGGTACAAATGACACGCTAGCCTCGCAGATTTATCTGTCAAAGTTGCCCTGCGCCCGGCAAGAAAAATGGTTCCTTGCATTTCTCTGAGTGGCAAAGGCGCATTGGGTATTTTGACTCCTGTTATGTTATGTTGACAGTCTCACAGAATAACACCTACAGATTGGCGAAGAATGCGGTTTTTATTGCGCTCTTGTCCCTGCCCTCCCCCGTCCTCTCCCCCTCCCTCTATTCTTGTCAGTTGAGGAGTGCTGTATATAAGCTGGGCACATGCACAAGGAATCGTTTTTTTGGTTTCACTTTGAGGAAGTACATGTATGTTTCTGAAACAGCTGTGTGTTCTGGACGGCCAGTTTATTCTGTTTCCCATTATCCTAATATTTCAAGAGTGTGCTAGTGGTAGTGTGACCAGTTTTGAAACAGAAAATTCTGTATTTCTTCTCTGTCCTGAGGAGGGAAATATTTCCCACAACTGTGGTATTTTCTTGTCCAGGCAAGTTTCTTGCTGAATTTGGTCAAATGTGAAGTTAAATGTCCATAGCTTGGTTTTATAACTAACGGGTAACCTTTAGTTGCTGAAAATGATTGTTTATGAATGACATAAGTTGTTTGCATAGATGATAGTGTTGTCAAATCTGCAGAATCTTCCTCTTGGCATACATGTGCTTCTTGATTTCTGAATGACTTCCTTTTTTATCAGGCCAACTTGTCTTTAAGTTACAAGTACTTCTTTTTTCTTTATCTTTTTTTTCTTTCTTATTTTTAGACTATACGAAATCAACCTTTGAATACTAGGAAGTGAGGAATATTTTGCTGTTGCATTTGATTAAGACTGAGTTCCTTGTTTTGCTTAGTTATCTAGGCTTGGATGTCAAGAAAGAATGGTTTTCCAGTGGATGTTTCAATGGCACAGAGGTGTCTGGCTAGATAAAGCAGAACAGTCTAAAATTGCTTCCAGATTTTCTCTGATGCACATTCTAGTTTCTATCCATCCCAAGCCCCTTTGGTCTTATATATATATATATTCAGCATTGTGTGTGGTTTACTTTATCTGTGCACATGTTTCTCTGTTTTTGTTGAGGAGTCTCGTTTTGTCTGTCTCTGTCTCTGAGTGTCTGCCTGCCTGCCTGTGCTGTGTGCACCCAGATCTGTACCTATCGGACTGTCTTTGTGCCTGCATCCACTCCACATGAGTAACAGAAGTGACAAAAAGGAGAATCTTTTGACAAATAAACATAACAGTAACACTATCAAAGTATCATGCTTAGGAATATTATGTTGTTTGAAGTTGGCAGTTGGTGAAAAGCAGGCTAAATTCTTCAAATCTGAAAGCTTAGCTGTCCACATTTTTCACACTGGGTGGAAGGGGTTGCCAAGGACTGCCTTGAATTTTAAAAAAGATAGCAAACTTTGACTATTTCAGCAAATTTGCTGTTCAAAATAAATACTGCATGGTTGTTGCCATGAAGTTACATTACAAAAATGAACTAAATTAAAATTCTTCATCAGTGTGACTAGCAACTCATGTAAGGATGTGAATCCATCAATATTAACTTCAATGGACTTTTCTGACCATGTTTTAGACAAACAAAGGTGTGATGGACGAAATGATGGGAGGATACCCAGACCCACCTATCCAGCCAGCTGTTCACCCTCGTGCCGTCAAAGGAGAGGCAGCAGAAATCGCAGAGTCCAACAAGGGCGGGGGAATGCGCAACCTCATTGAAAACTACGGCAACCTCTCTGTTGAGAATGACCGACCTGCACCCAAGGTCAAGGGCAACGAGGCCAGTGAATATGCTGAGCGAAACCATGGCAAGGTGGGTGTAATTTTTTTCTTCTTCTTCGTTCATGCGTTAGAAGTAGAACTCCCACGTTCACTCATGTTTTTGCACGAGAGGATTTTTAAGTGTATGACTATGACCGTTTTAACCCCGCCATTCTGGCAGCATACGCCAATTTCAAAGGAAGCATGCCGGGTATTTGTGTGCTTCTATAAGGCCAAAAAAAAAAATAGGTCTGTTTACGGTAACATAGGCCAAAAAAATAGGGTCGGTAGGTCGGGATTTTTTTTTTTTTTTTTTTTTTTTTTTTCCAAAAAACCATATTTTTACGTTATTTTGCCAAAAAAACAAGATTTTTTTTTTTTTTCCCAAATGCCAAAAAAAAGTCTAGGGTCGCGCGAAAAAAACTAGGGTCGGTCGGGTTACCGTAAACAGACCTATTTTTTGGGGGGGCCTAACCCAACAAACTCTGACGTGGATTACAGGATCTTTTCTATGCGAACTTGATCTTGTGCTTGCGTGTACACACGAAGGAGGATAAGGCACTAGCAGATCTGCACATAAGTTGACCTGGGAGATCTCAGAAAAATCTCCACCCTTAACCCACCATGCGGCTGAACTCACGACCTTTGGATTAGGAGGCTGATGTCTTATCAACCACGCCACTGCACCGGTTGGTGTTATCATCTTGATGTCTTTCCCTTTGAGTAGAACAGCTGTTTTACTGACTTGGGCAGACTGACTTCTTACAAGTATACATGTAACTTGTAAGGGGGAATTGCTTGTCTTTCTGATTTAGTTTAAGTTTGACGTACACAGAGTTTGCATTGTCTTTTAACGTTTTTAAAAACTTGTAAAACAAGAGGCGAAGCCTTCAAGGCTCCCGTAAGAAATCAACAAACAGTAACACAAACTCACTCACACACACACGCACACACACGCACACACACACACACATACACACACACACACACACACACACACACACACACACACAGAGTTAAAACTAACGCTTAATAATTAATTAAATTAATAAGTTTGTAAGCAAACAGTACAATCAAAGAGAGGATCGAGTCTGGAATGAAACGCGATACAGATCTAGCATTCAAAAACTGTCTTTCAAGTTCAAGGAAGTTGTTGCAAGGTACAGTATAAGACTTACCAAATTATACAGACAAAACCATGACAGTGCATGTTTTGAATCTGAGGCAAAATCGTGATCATTTTGACTTTGAGAACAGATTCATTCCGTTTCCTTATAATTTTATCTGCATGTTCAAGTAAATGGTGGACAGTTTTATACGGGCAGAGTAAACTTGAGACTCTAGGTCTACTGCAAGTCTTGAAATTCACATAAATCGAACCAAGAACAAAGACATCCAAACATTACAGGCACTTTAGATCAACTCATTTCACTGGGGGTGACTGCCTAGCACTGTGTTTGACATCTGTGTCTGCTGAAATAAAAAGAAATTAAAACAAAACGGATTAACAGTAGGTGACACGTTATCAGAGTGGGAGACACTAGATCTGTCTCTGTACTTACCGGGATACGACTGCCAGATCGACACTGCGCTTTCGACAGCTCTTCCTCGCGTGGACATTGGAAAAACGCTGTGCAGATCAAATTGTAGGAAATCTCCCTTCGGTATCTTCTTTATTTACTTTTCTGGAGCTTAGAAACCGAACAACGTGAAGTCGTCTTCCCCGAATCGGCGAATGCAGAGGTGAACTGCAGAGGTGAACTGGAGAAGTGAATCTATGTATACCACAATCCTTCGCGCTACCCCTGACCTGGTCTTGACACCTGACCTGGTCTACATACCACACAGTCACAAACCAGTCAACTGCTTGTACCCCTTCAAAACCCACCACCACCCGTTTTCTTTGGATACACGCTTTAAGTTTAACTACACACATGCCGACACAATGTTGATCATTGCTTCAATATTTTGAAGCTGTTGCTTGGATAATAACCAGGTAAAATTAGTATTTCTGTGTTTAGTCAAATGTTAAAGTTTCTATCACACACACACACACACACACACACACACACACACACACACACACACACACACACACACACACACACACACACACACACACACACACACACACACACACACACAGACACACAGACAAAGTTTAGCATCGCATAGGCTACACTTACGTGAGCCAAAAAATGACAACCCCAGTTTTAGTATTTCGTTTTTCTTCTGAATTTCATCATCAGCCATTTAGTGTTACAATTCACTCTAGGCTCAAGGTACTGCTGAGTTTCAATATCCACAGTAAAACTGACAGGCGCTCTTACCTCAAAGTCAAAGCCATTCAAGCTCTCTCGAAAAGCGGACACCACAACAAATCATCAGTCATTTCTCACTGTGCAGATGGACCACATCATCAACAACTACGGAGTAGTGACGCCCCCAGAGCGGCCGCAGCCCAAAGTGTCGTACGGTGGCCACGAGAACCTGGACAAGGCGCAGGGGGCCGACATGGGGCCGCTGCTGAGGATGGAGGGCAACAAGACGCCCAAGGAACCCAGGCAGCGCACACTGCACCAAGAGTCCCAGGGCGGGTGAGCAAAACACTTATCATAATAATAATAATAATCAATCACTTTTCTATAGCGCAAGTCTGGATTCACAGCTCCAAGCTATCATAGTTCCTAGCATGACATTTTTCTACCATTGAGTGGATTTGTGGGATAGAAAAAGAACTAGAGAACTTTCTTGAGATCCCTAGTTTGCGACATTTTGTGTCATTTCTTTTTCCACCATTGTTTGGTTGGGGGGGAGGAGTTTGTATCATTTATTTTTTAACAATTGGGGGGGATTTTGTTTTACAATTGAAGTACACAGAAAACTGGCAAAAGTCCAAATGACTCCACATTTGGTTTACAATTTCACCATGGCATGCCTATCTCATAGACGCTGTACACTGTTTGAAATCCTAAATTCAAGACATCACAATCAATAATCAACAAGAAGCAAGTGATTTATTACAATACAGTATGGAACATTCACAAGACGCACGGTCTCCAATAATGAAAGAACAACATTCAAAACAAGCGAATAGTCACTAGAACTTTGTATAACATCTACAGTAGAAGGCGAGAAATGAAATTTTAGCTTCAGTAGAGGTTTCTATCCTTCTAAGGTGGCATGGAAGGATGTGAGTTGTGCCGTAAAATAATGTAAAACAAATCATGTCCTTCTTTCATTACCTTCCACATACAAAATTTTACAAGTACAAAATGTGTATGCACATTTTCATCATCATCATCATTAGGCCAACAAAAAAAATTGTCTGTTTCTGGTCACCCGACCGACCCTAAATTTTGGCGCCGACCCTAAACTTTTTTTTTCCAAACTCAAAAACTTTTTTTCTTTTTTTGGTGGTAAAGGACAGGGTGAGAAAATGAACAACAAAAACGTGTGAAAACGAAAGTCCGCTGACGATCGGTAAATGTGTTGAGACAAGATTTGTAAATGTGTTGAATGTCTTGTCTCTATGTATAGTGAATCCAATCTCTTTGCGCGATTTTTAAAGTTAGTTTTATTGGTCTACATTTGGGGGGAAAAAAAGAAAAAAAATCCCTACCTACCGACCCTATTTTTTTTAGCCATGTTACCAGAAACAGACAATTTTTTTTTTTTTTTTTGGCCTTACTGGGAATAATTAAGAGGGTAAAGCACTGGTGAAAAAAAGAGAAAGTAATGAGGCATTGTTTAATTTTGTGTCATGGTGTCTCAGTGTCAGTATGTCTTTTTTACAGCAAGATTATGCAGCTTCTTCTCTTGATCTTCGTAGGGTGTTGGGGGGCGAGTGTAGTAGGGGACAGACATGTTCATCTTCTTTCCTTGGTGTTGGGAATTCCTTGTGCTACGGCTTCCATCGGCCTTCTCTTTCTTTCTCTCACACCCGCTCCCCTCCCCCTCTATCATTTGTGTCTAAATGATCTGTGCTTTAGGCCTAAAAAAAAAAAATAGGTGTGGTTACGGTAACCCGACCTACCCTATTTTTAGGGCCGACCCTATAACTTTTTATTACATTTGTCAACAACAACAACAAAAAAAACTAAAAAACACTGAGTGCAGAAAACGCAATGAAAGCGAAAGCGCCCGAGTCGCACACTTATTTCCCTGTCAAGTAGGTTTAATTTGTACACATTAGAAAAAAAAGTTTAAAAAAAAAAAGTTATTGCCTACCTTCCTACCCTATGTTACCTTAACCACACTTTTTTTTTTTGGGCCTTAGGCGCTCATTCTCTCTACTTCCCTCATTTTCTGTCTCCTTTTTCTTTGCAGTGTCTGTGAGAAAAAAGGAGTGTGCGTGTACATGTATGTTTATGTGAGTGTATGTGAATCACTGAATGTGTGTATGTCACTATGTGTTTGTGAACCTGTGTGTGTGTGTGTGTGTGTGTGTGTGGTTGTCTATCTTTCTACTATACATGTATACGGTACTCTTACTCTTAGATCTTTTATTATAAATTGTATCAAAACATCAGCGTCTTCTTCTTGTCTTGCTACTTTCCCCTCTCCCCCTTCCCACCCCCCTCATTTTTCTTCACTCCTACCTTTATACTTTAGTCTCACAGTCACACTCACCCCCTCAACCCTCACCCACACACACACCTCTTCTCCTTCACTCCTCTCCATCTGTCTCTCTTTCTCTTTCTCTCTCACAGAACATTCACATCTCCTGTTACCTTTACCCACAAGATGTGGCAGCTCCTAGGAATGCTGAGCCCATCTGCCCATTACCAGAGGGGCATAGGAATAGCTGTGATACATCACTGCAAACATGCACAATGGGGGAACAATGGTGATAGAAGACTGTAAAGATGTTCAAACAAATAGTCCAATGCCACTGCAAAGACTGGCGCTTGATGAAGTCATGACACGCCACATAAGGCGTGTGACAGTTAGTGCTGCAGAGACATGCATGACTGACCCATGACAGTTAATAATAATACTGCAGAGATATGCATGGCTGACGTTTGGTCCCGCATGCCTAACACACTGTCATGGAAACAGTTGGATGTATAGTGGAACCCCCCTTTTAAGACCTCTCCCCCCCCCCCCCCCCCCCCCCCCATTTAACACTTCCTCCTTTTTATATTTAGTCAAGTTTTGACTAAATATTTTAACGTAGAGGGGGGAATCGAGACGAGGGTCGTGGTGTATGTGTGTGTGTGTGTGTGTGTGTGTGTGTGTGTGTGTGTCTGTCTGTCTGTCTGTCTGTCTGTCTGTGTGTGTGTGTGTGTAGAGCGATTCAGACCAAACTACTGGACCGATCTTTATGAAATTTTACATGAGAGTTCCTGGGATTGATATCCCCGAACGTTTTTTTCATTTTTTTGATAAATGTCTTTGATGACGTCATATCCGGCTTTTCGTGAAAGTTGAGGCGGCACTGTCACGCTCTCATTTTTCAACCAAATTGGTTAAAATTTTGGTCAAGTAATCTTCGACGAAGCCCGGACTTCGGTATTGCATTTCAGCTTGGTGGCTTAAAAATTAATTAATGACTTTGGTCATTAAAAATCGGAAAATTGTAAAAAAAAATAAAAATTTATAAAATGATCCAAATTTACGTTCATCTTATTCTCCATCATTTTCTGATTCCAAAAACATATAAATATGTTATATTTGGATTAAAAACAAGCTCTGAAAATTAAATATAATATAAAAATTATTATCAAAATTAAATTGTCGAAATCAATTTAAAAACACGTTCATCTTATTCCTTGTCGGTTCCTGATTCCAAAAACATATAGATATGATATGTTTGGATTAAAAACACGCTCAGAAAGTTAAAACAAAGAGAGGTACACAAAAGCGTGCTATCCTTCTTAGCGCAACTACTACCCCGCTCTTCTTGTCAATTTCACTGCCTTTGCCATGAGCGGTGGACTGACGATGCTACGAGTATACGGTCTTGCTGAAAAATGGCATTGCGTTCAGTTTCATTCTGTGAGTTCGACAGCTACTTGACTAAATGTTGTATTTTCGCCTTACGCGACTTGTTAAAACCTTCATTTCTCAGATTTCCTTTTCATAACTTCTGTAAATCTACCTCCATTTTATGACTCCCTCCTTTTTACATTTAGTCGAGTTTTGACTAAATGTTTTAACATAGACGGGGAATCGAGATGAGGGTTGTGGTGTATGTGCGTGTGTGTGTATAGAGCGAATCAGAGAAACTACTGGACCGATCTTCATGAAACTTTACATGAGAGTTCCTGAGTATGATATCCCCAGACGTATTTTTCATTTTTTTTTTTTATAAATTATGTCTTTGATGACATCATATCCGGCTTTTTGTAAAAGTTGAGGCAGCACTGTCACGCTCTCATTTTTCAACCAAATTGGTTGAAATTTTGGCTAAGCAATCTTCGATGAAGCCCGGACTTTGGTATTGCATTTCAGCTTCGAGGCTTAAAAATTAATGAGTTTGCTCATTAAAGTTGTCATTAAAATCGATTTTTCGCAAACAGATTTAAAATTGATTGCATTGTATTCCTCATCTTCTTCTGAATTCAAAAATATATAGATATGTTATGTGTACTCTACAAATTAAATGTGCCCAGAATGAAAGAAAATAGGTTCAGTAAATATTCGCGGCGGCGAGCGTGACCCGTTTTGGTCTTCTTTGCCGAGACTATCTGAATGTAGTCTCGGCGATGATTGGTTTGTGGTGTTGATCTTGACTAAATCAGTAAATGTTTTTATATCGCTTCACGCGACTTGTTGAGACCTAAGTTTCTGACATTTGTCGAGGTCTTGAAAGAGTTCAACTGTATTCTGTTGTATTATGTTTTCTTGTCTTTTGTTTGGATGAACCTGACCTGAATAATAGAATTCTGCAGCTCCCATCCACAGACAATTGTTTTAGAGGCTATTGGATGCCAGCAGCAGATAAGGGAAGAATTTAGGATTCCCATTTCCTGTGAGATGAATGTTATCTGTTTCCCTCTTTCTGTGTGTGTGTGTGTGTCTCTCTCTCTCTCTCTCTCTCTCTCTCTCTCTCTCTCTCTCTCTCTCTCTCTCTCTCTCTCTCTCTCTCTCTTCTCTCTCTCTCTCTCTCTCTCTCTCTCTTAGGTACCTCTGTAACCCAGAAGGCAGTGTGTGTGTGTGTGTGTGTCTGTGTGTGTGTGTGTGTGTGTGTGTGTGTGTGTGTGTGTGTGTGTGTGTGTGTGTGTGAGAGAGAGAGAGAGAAAGAGAGAGACACTGTGTCTTGTAGGAAGTGTGGATTTATACATTTTACATGTTTAGAGTAAGGTTGAGTGCTGACTGCCTAGTTTTCATTCTGCAAACATCAAAATAAGAGCAATGGTTTTGTAGTCACATCTAGACGGCTGTGTCATGTTGTAAATGAATAGTGACTGCAGCGGGGTTTCTTTATGTCACATAAATTCAGATTTTATGGAAATTTGAGTCGGAGGCTTTAGATGTGCCACTTTCAAGTTTGATGTCTGTTTTATGAGGAAGAACAAGGATAAAACATTAAAAGGGGGAAAGTTAATAGTCACAGTATCCAATATTTCATATTTTCAGAGAAACAATGCACAAATCTGAACTCGTGTTATCAACGCTCATAATTCTAACTGTTAGATTTAAATATTACACAGTCTGCAAGCTTTCAGTGTGGAAAATGGTAAACTCTCAAAATGTGTTCAGATTTCTACTCGATGAATCAGTTGAGATCATTGCAAGAATGCAACCGAAACACACAGATTCGGACCTGAAAGTGTAAGGAGAAATGTACCAAGCATTGAATGAAGTGTGAGAATGCTGGTCACAGCATCAGGTAGTGAAATCACAGGTAGAGAGGCCGTGTGTAAACACAACCCCGTACTGAGTAAACTGCACAGGTAGAGGCCAGTGACGACACAGAGCCTGAATCCACAGTCTCTGTCACACCTGGAATGTCTCTGTCAAGCAAGCTCAATCCTGCTGTTGATTCATTGTTAAATGACGCTGACGCTGGGGAAATTGATGTGCTTAAGTGTTTTAGTGCTTGTTGCAAATCTTGTCTTGTTACAGAGAGGGGGAAGGGTAATTATCCTGCATTTGGAGAGACGTTTTGTGTGTGTGTGTGTGTGTGTGTGTTTTAAGGCTTTTTAGATTTTCTGTGAGAAGGAAGGTTGTGGTGTTTAAGCTATTTTTTCCGTTACAGAACAAAAACTTTACATCAGCTTGCTTTATGGTCTGAACTCATTCATTCTATTTGGGCGGTTGGAGGGATGGGGGCATATCAGTGCATGCAGACAGCCAAAAAAAAAAAGGTCTGTTTACGGTAACATAGGCCAAAAAAATAGGGTCGGTAGGTCGGGATTTGTTTTCTTTTTTTTTTCCGAAAAACCATTTTTACGTTATTTTGCCAAAAAAAACAAAAGTTTTTTTTTTTAATTTTTTTTTTTTCCCAAACGCCAAAAAAAAAGTCTAGGGTCGCGCGAAAAAAATAGGGTCGGTCGGGTTACCGTAAACAGACTATTTTTTTTTTTTTGGCCTAATCTTAATCATCAGACTGACAAGACAAGGCAGACTTCTCCAATCAGTGATCTCCTAGTCCTAGTTTGCACTTGCATGTGCACATATTTTCTTCAGGTAACACATTCCGAGCCATTCTCACTTTGAATAACAAGGCAGATGTAATTTACAGTAATTACTAATTTGGCTGCTGACTGGGCATAAATGTTTGGAACTTGGAAGGAGGCAGATTCTTAGCTCGTTAAGGCTGGAGAACACTTTGGAGGCCCAATTTCAAAGTGATTAGGTAGTTTTAAAAGTTACTTTTTCTGTTAGTTCAATGTTTGCTTTATCAGGAAAATACAAAATATAAAGGGCTTAACGCGCAAAATTTTAAGATAACGACTGAAGTTTAAGCATAGGTATCAGATTTTTTCACGCAAACACTACTGAATAAGTTGCAATATTGTATTGTGAAAATGTAAACAAAATAACAATCAGATGATCACAAACTGAAGAAGAGAAATAGGGAAGCAAAATAGAACATTAAACGTAGTGATTTTACTTGTGAATTCGGAAAAAAATCCTTTTGTATCCATTTTGAAGCTCAATTTGAAGCATGGAACACCAACAAACATTGATTAAAAGTGTTAAAGTGATTACAGTGTTCAGAAATAGTGTTAGATACCAAGTTGAGTTATCCCTCTTTACCAATTTAAAAAAAAATACACCTCTTAACGCGCAAAATTTTGAACTGTGATGCTTTTACTACCCCCACCCCCTTCCCATTTGTCAGAAAAGAGTGCATATTATCTTCCAAATAGAAAAGCAGGGTAGTCAGATGATCAAAAACTTAAGAAGAGAAAGAGGGAAGCAAAATAGAACATCCAACATAATGATTTAACTTGTGAATTATGAGAAAACTATTTTTTTTACCCATTTGTGAAGCTTAATTTGAAACTTGGAACACAGACAAACATATATTAAAAGTGTTAAAGTGATTACAGTGTTCAGAAATAGTGTTAGATACCAAGTTGAGTTATCCCTCTTTACCACTGTTAAAAGAAATACACCTCTTGTCGCGCAAAATCTTGAATTGTGATACTTTTACTTCCCCCACCCCCTACCCATTTTTTCAGAAAAGAGTGCATAATTATTATCTACCAAATAGAAAAGCAGGGTAGTCAGATGATCAAAAACTGAAGAACAGAAATAGGGAAGCAAAATAGAACATCCAACATAGTGATTTAACTGGTGAATTCTAAAAAAAAACCCACTTTTTTACTCATTTTATTAGCTTAATTTAAAGCTTGGAACTGAAGACAGAAAAAAAAAATTAAAAGTGCTAAAGTGGTTACAGTGTTCAGAAATAGTGTTTGATACCAAGTTGAGTTATCCCTCTTCATCACAGTTAAAAAAAACACACCTCTTGTCGCGCAAAATCTTGAACTGTGATGCTTTTACTACCCCCACCCCCTACCCATTTTTCAGAAAAGAGTGCATATTATCTTTCAAATAGAAAAGCAGGGTAGTCAGATGATCAAAAACTTAAAGAAGAGAAAGAGGGAAGCAAAATAGAACATCCAACATAATGATTTAACTTGTGAATTATTAAAAAAACATTTTTTTTACCCATTTTTGAAGCTTAATTTGAAACTTGGAACACAGACAAACATAAATCAAAAGTGTTAAAGTGATTACAGTGTTCAGAAATAGTGTTAGATACCAAGTTGAGTTATCCCTCTTTACCACTGTTAAAAGAAATACACCTCTTGTCGGCCAAAATCTTGAACTGTGATACTTTTACTTCCCCCACCCCCTACCCATTTTTTCAGAAAAGAGTGCATATTATCTACCAAATAGAAAAGCAGGGTAGTCAGATGATCAAAAACTGAAGAACAGAAATAGGGAAGCAAAATAGAACATCCAACATAGTGATTTAACTGGTGAATTCTGAAAAAACCCACTTTTTTACTCATTTTATTAGCTGAATTTTAAAGCTTGGAAGACAGAGAGAGAAAAAATGAAAGTGCCAAAGTGGTTACAGTGTTCAGAAATAGTGTTTGGTACCAAGTTGAGTTATCCCTCTTCATCACAGTTAAAAGAAACACACCTCTTGTCGCGCAAAATCTTGAACTGTGATGCTTTTACTACCCCCACCCCCTACCCATTTTTCAGAAAAGAGTGCATATTATCTTTCAAATAGAAAAGCAGGGTAGTCAGATGATCAAAAACTTAAAGAAGAGAAAGAGGGAAGCAAAATAGAGCATCCAACATAATGATTTAACTTGTGAATTATTAAAAAACCATTTTTTTAACCCATTTTTGAAGCTTAATTTGAAACTTGGAACACAGACAAACATAAATCAAAAGTGTTAAAGTGATTACAGTGTTCAGAAATAGTGTTAGATACCAAGTTGAGTTATCCCTCTTTACCAATTTTTAAAAAAACCCACCTCTTAACGCGCAAAATTTTGAACTGTGTTGCTTTTACTACCCCCACCCCCTTACCATTTTTCAGAAAAGAGTGCATATTATCTTCCAAATAGAAAAGCAGGGTAGTCAGATGATCAAAAACTTAAGAAGAGAAAGAGGGAAGCAAAATAGAACATCCAACATAATGATTTAACTTGTGAATTATGAGAAAACTATTTTTTTACCCATTTTTGAAGCTTAATTTAAAACTTGGAACACAAACAAACATAAATTAAAAGTGTTAAAGTGATTACAGTGTTCAGAAATAGTGTTAGATACCAAGTTGAGTTATCCCTCTTTACCACTGTTAAAAGAAATACACCTCTTGTCGGCCAAAATCTTGAACTGTGATACTTTTATTTCCCCCACCCCCTACCCATTTTTTCAGAAAAGAGTGCATATTATCTACCAAATAGAAAAGCAGGGTAGTCAGATGATCAAAAACTTCAGAACAGAAATAGGGAAGCAAAATAGAACATCCAACATAGTGATTTAACTGGTGAATTCTGAAAAAACCCCACTTTTTTACTCATTTTATTAGCTAAATTTTAAAGCTTGGAAGACAGAGAGAAAAAAAATGAAAGTGCTAAAGTGGTTACAGTGTTCAGAAATAGTGTTTGGTACCAAGTTGAGTTATCCCTCTTCATCACAGTTAAAAGAAACACACCTCTTGTCGCGCAAAATCTTGAAATGTGATGCTTTTACTACCCCCACCCCCTACCCATTTTTCAGAAAAGAGTGCATATTATCTTCCAAATAGAAAAGCAAGGTAGTCAGATGATCAAAAACTTCAGAACAGAAATAGGGAAGCAAAAAATAACATCCAACAGAGTGATTTAACTGGTGAATTCAGAAAAAAAACCCAATTTTTTTACTCATTTTATATGCTGAATTTAAAGCTTGGAAGACAGAAAAAAAAATTAAAAGTGCTTCAGTAGTTACAGTGTTCAGAAATAGTGTTAGATACCAAGTTGAGTTATTCCTCTTCATCACAGTTGAAAGAAACACACCTCTTGTCGCGCAAAATCTTGAACTGTGATGCTTTTACTACCCCCACCCCCTACCCATTTTTCAGAAAAGAGTGCATATTATCTTCCAAATAGAAAAGCAAGGTAGTCAGATGATCAAAAACTTCAGAACAGAAAGAGGGAAGCAAAAAACAACATCCAACAGAGTGATTTAACTGGTGAATTCAGAAAACACACACTGTTTTACTCATTTTATAAGCTGAATTTAAAGCTTGGAAGACAGAACAAATAAATTAAAAGTGCTAAAGTGGTTACAGTGTTCAGAACTAGTGTTAGATACCAAGTTGAGTTATCCCTCTTCATCAAAGTTAAAAGAAACACACCTCTTGTCGCACAAAATTGTATACTGTGATGCTTTTACTACCCCCACCCCCTACCCATTTTTCAGAAAAGAGTGCATATTATCTTCCAAATAGAAAAGCAAGGTAATCAGATGATCAAAAACTTAAGAAGATAAATAGGGAAGCAAAATAGAATATCCAAAATAGTGATTTAACTGTAGATTTCAGAAGAAAAAAAACCTTTTTTTTTAATCATTTTTGAAGCTGAATTAGAAGTTTGAAAGACAGAAAGAAAAAAAAAAGGGCTAAAGTGGTTACAGTGTTCAGAAATAGTGTTAGATACCAAGTTGAGTTTTTGCTCTTTATAAAAGAAACACACCTCTTGTCGCGCAAAATCTTGAACTGTGATCCTTTTACTACCCCCGCCCTCTACCCATTTGAACAGAAAAGAGTGCATAATTTGTATTCTCTTCCAATTAGAAAAATAAGTAAAAGCAACTGGACATTTTTAAAATACATCTTTTCTGTCAGTCCAAGGATTGCTTAGTCCATTAAAAAAAACAGACTAGGATTTAACGCACCCATTTTAAGAAAAAGTTAACATGATAATTGATATAATTATCAGACTTTTTTTTATGCAATTACTACTGAAGATTCCAGACCAGGTAAAACAATCATTTTATATCCTTTGTCACATTTTTTTAAATTTTTTATAAATCTATCTATAGCGAGTCTTGTCTCTTTGTGTCATTTATTTTCAAGAATTCTATCCTGGCAACAACAACAACAAAAACACCTACCTACCTACCCTATTTTTTTTAGCCATGTTAATAGAAACAGACAATTTATTTGTTTTGGCCTAAAGATCTTGAAACATTTGTTTTAATAGAGAAATAACAAGTACAGCCATTAGCTGTGTCACTCGAATTTCTTTGTCAGGCTGAAACTTAGCTGTTGCGTTGGTGTCTGCTGTGTGTATCTGGGTCCAAAGCAACTTTCACATTCTCATCTACACACTCACGTTACACAAGTATATATATATATACAATTCCACCCACAGAGGCGTTCGGGGATGGGGGTCTCGCACTCGGGCGAATCACACCACAAAATACAAAGTATAACGTACACAGATTTTACTATTGAACCAAAAAGCAAATTAAATCATGAATAAATCAATCAAGCAAAACTTCCACACAATGACACACTCACTCTCGGTTCACACTGCGCTCTGGACGTGCACACTTGGCAGCACGTATACCGTTCCGGCACCGTTTGTCTTCCTGCAAGTCCAGCATAGGCACACGATTGTCCAAGAATCACAATAATCCTCGTGAATGTCACAGCAGGCATAGTAGAAAAGTCCAAAAGGGTGCGTTGATGGTGGTAATCCGGTGTACACACACACACACACACACACACACACACACACACACACACTCCGGTTTGGTAAGTTACCTGATAAATAATGTAGCCTGTGGATTTAACGGGGAGACTGGTCAGACAGGAAGAGCATTTCACATTTCCGATGTTCAGCGATAAACTTGTTTTCTTCGAGAGTTCGATCTTCGTGCGATTCTGGCGCGTTGTCACCAAGAACGTAAAAATAACCCAGGATATCATCATGATGCCTCTCTACAAAAACCAGGCAGTCTAGGAACTCTTCATCTAAAGTCAGTCAGTATTAGCCCCTCAACACAATCCTCATCTTGTCCCATAGTGATTTCTGCCGCCAAAGAACGTGTGGTTCTTTAACTCACAAGACGGATTTGTCGTCTTCCATTGCGAAATTCAGATCTGACCCCAACTACGTGCATTGATCTGAGCAATAAAACTTGTAGATGCGATAATCTGCAAACATCTCTTCAACACAATCTACATCTTGTCCCATCGTGATTTCTGTCGGCAAAGAACATGTGGTTCTCAACTCACAAGACCGATTTGTCATCTTTCAGAAATTCAGATCTGCCCCAAGTTGGCAAGTACGTGCAATAAAATGTAGAAGCGATAATCTGAAAAAAAATCTTTTCGCGTGAACGCTGCCACGTTGTCATCAGTCCGATGTCTTTTATCCAGAGCAGGGATGAACACACTTTTTCATCAGTAGTTTGTTATGTTTATCCGCAGACTGCTTTCCATTACTTGTTGTCTGTTTTAGCTTGACTCGTGGGGTTCTTCAGCAAGGCAAAAAGTGCTTGTTTACTGACACGTTCTCACGCACGACATGTCGTAAATGCAAGTTCTAACGATTGTTTTTTATTGCACTGATAGAGAATGTCGATATTTGTAAACGTCTGCCATTTCCTAATGTTTATTTCATTATTTTGCATACGGATATGGCTAGTAAGTGGATAATCTGTTACGACACGAAACGCGTTCTAAATCCGGGAAGGGAGGCTACTCCAACGTAGAAGGGAGGCTACTCCAACGTACTTTCCAAAGTGTGCTCCAGCCTTAAGGAGAAGAAACAAAAAGAGAGAGAGAGAGAGAGAAAAAAAAACCACAAACCCAACTAATGTATATATGCAAAGTGTTTTATTCAGCCTGGGGCTGCTCGTTGATAAGGGCAAGTGCTGTTATCAAATTCACACCTGCACTTTCTGACATGCTTGTGAGACAGCCTAATTTATAGGCATGCATGCACTGAAAGAATAGTGAGTTTGTATGAGGTTGACTTTTTTTTGTGGAGAGGGATAAGGATTCTCTGTGCGCCATTAAAGATGAAAAAGGAACATCAACAAAACAGCCCTGAATAGCAGGCGTCGTTACTGCTCACAAATGAACTAGCTGTTTTTTGGTGGATGGAAACAAAAGACAGGCTGTCTGTGTTGTGGTCAGATGGAGGCGATGTGGGGAGTGAACACACAGGGCCAGGGGTTCAAACCCTCAGTGTTGATGCTCTCATGGGGCCCTGTTGGTCCCTGGCAGTCCGCCCTGTGTGGGTCTTGGACAGCAAGAGGTTCGAGTCCCTGTGTCTTGCCCGATGAAAGGTGACACAGGGCTGTGGATGTAACTGTTGTTTTTAATGGGTAGCTGTGATTTTTTTGGTTGCAGCTGGCCGTTGTTGAGAGGGTTACTATTGTGTGACATTCCTAGCATATTGTTGGGGGAGGCTAACTCAGTACATATAGTAAAAACAAATATAGCCTGTCTGGCATAGTAAACAATTCTTGGCTTGGTTGTTGGCGTGGGTTCGATTCCCTGTGTTTGACAAGGGATTTATTGCAAGAGTGAACTTTCTGTGTAGTCTCTTATTGGTGACTGAACACCCCCGTGTGCAAGCATTAGTATGACAGCGAATCCAAGTTCACAGCTTAAGTCCATGCAATGGCTTGGAAATCAATGGAAAACCAATACACAAAGCAGTATTTTCAAAATGATGTACTTAACTTTGTCTTTCTTTTTGTTAAAATCGTCTTTTGGCATCTCAGAAATGACTTGCCCAAGGACAGGTTCACACACACACACACACACACACACTCAAACACTCAAACACTCAAACACACACATACATGTACACACACACACAAAAGGTCTAAAAGGTTCATGACTCATACAAAATTACTCACAGTATCAGTGTCCCCAAACCCACATTACAAACTTTAAACACTTTGTATTCTTCTTTTTTATTTTTTGGTGAGTATCACTGCGAATGCACTCAACACTTCTGTTTACACATTTACCAAAGGGGTTATGGAAACGCTCACTGTGCCAGCAGGTGCATGCTATGTGTGGGGACATTATTATTATTATTATTATTGTGATCATTTTTATGCGCCTAATCTAGATATAGCCCTAGGCGCTTACATATTAAAAGTATAATAAAGGTTGTGCTCCTTTACGGGAAGAAACCTTGATCCAGAATTATACTTGTCCTTTTTAGGGGATTGCTTGAGGACATAGCACATGAGTCACTGGGCTAAATATGTGTCAGCTAGCTAGCTCTCTCTCTCTCTCTCTCTCTCTCTCTCTCTCTCTCTCTCTCTCTCTCTCTCTCTCTCTTTCTCTTTTTTGGACGTCTTAACTTAGTTTCAGATGACACTTCATTTATTTGCATGAAGAAACCATGCTAGTGAATTCGGAAAAGATATGACTGCTCTGTACAAGTTTGAATAATAGTAAAACGATGCTGATTTCTTTGTAGATTAAGGCAAGACACCTTTTGGCTGATTAGTAGCTTCACCAGCAGTGAAATATGTGGTTTACTGAAGATGCATCCATAGATTGAAAATGAAATCATTTACAGTGTTGTGCATGCTGAGTTAGTGGGAGCATTTACTTTTACCAACACTGTTCAGATTTTTCATACCTGTTTGGTTGCAGCCAGGGTGTTACACGACACTTGAGATTGCCACAAGTTCTCAAACGTCGTATAGTTGTGTTCTTTTATTCTACATCGCCCGTCTTCGCAGCAGCAGAAAACAACTCGTCAAATTGAGTTCGAGGATTTATTTAGCAACATACAACTGCACATCTAGCAGAACTCAAATAGAAGCTTTTTTACATACAAATCGCGCTGGCATATATAGTAAATACTCAATCTCGAGAATATTCCAGACCGAACATGATACAACTACATTATACGAGCCGTGCATGGACTAAACTAGCGACATTCTCTATGACGTACATCAAAAGCGCCGACGCACTTAATCCGAACGAACGCCACGAAGTCACACTACAAACAGCATGGTAAACAACTTGTTTTGACAGGACTAGAAAGTTCACCTGCATTCTCGTCCAAGCATAAATATTGTGTTTACAAAATATAATATCGGTACTTTCCCACAAAGTACAAATAAGTCAACTACATGCAACACACAAAACTGAACCAAAGCTCAGCAACGACAGCGTTTCCTAACATTACCCCCAAAACAAGAAGAAATTTACCCAATTTCTTTCAATCATTGAAACGCTACCTGTACACATATTATGTATACATAACAGATTGAAATCCAGGTATGTACATCAGTCTGTTGGAGAATGAACACAGTTTTACTCACATACTCGGCTGAGAAAATCCGCTCCAACATTGTCTGAACCCTTAATCGATTCCACTCGCATATCAAAGTTCTGCAAGTACATCACCCACCTCATGATACGATTATTCACAAACTTTGCAGAGTTCAGGTAGGTGAGGGGTTTGTGATCAGTCTGAAGCACGAATTTCACCCCTTGGAGGTAGAGTTCAAATTTCTTGATTCCCCACACGATGGCTAAACACTCTTTCTCCATGGTCGAGTAGTTCTTCTCGGCTCCTGACAGCTTCTTGCTGGCATAGCTGACCGGAAACGGTTTACCTCCATGTTCTTGCATCAGCATGGCGCCGATCCCTTCGTCCGATGCGTCTGTACGCAAGATGAACTCTTTGGCAGTATCAGGAAGGCGTAGCACCGGGTCTCGTGACATCAGGTCGCGCACGGTCTGGTATGCCTTCTCCTGAGCTGGTCCCCAGAGTATTCGGTTGGGGCATCCTTTTCGGGTCATGTCCGACAAAGGCGCCGTTATGGCGGCGAAGTTTGGAATGAACTCTCTGTAGTACCCAGCCAATCCAAGGAAGGATCGCACCTGCTTCTTGGTTTCAGGACGTGGCGCATTGAGGATCTTGGTGACGTTTTCCAACAAAAGCCCCTTTTGACCTTCCTTCAGTGAATAACCTATGAAGTCAACGTTGTCGGTCCCCAAAATGCACTTGCTGGGTCTCACGGTCAGATTGGCTTTTGTCAGGCGGGAAAACAGTTCCCTCAAAGTCTCCAGATGCTCCGCAAAGGTCTCCGTGTGGACTAGCAGATCATCCCAGTAGTACACAACATTCTTCATTCCTTTGAGCATTTTTCGCATTCCCCTCTTCAGGGTAGCACCACTGTTCACCATGCCAAAAGGCATCCGCAGGCACTCATACGTTCCGTCTGGAGTTGCAAAGGCGGTCTTTGGTATGTCCTCTTCGCGCACAGGAATTTGCCAATATCCCTTGCTGAGATCGATCTTTGAGAAGATCTTACTGCCGGTTAACTGTCGGAATAGATCAGTTGCCGTCGGCATTGGTTCAGGGTCAAACACGGTGATCTTATTCACTTTCCTGAAGTCAATGCATACCCTGTTTGTGCCGTCTTTCTTCTTGACAACAACAACGGGAGATGAGTAAGGGGATGATGACTCACGGATGACCCCCATCTTCAACATGCTGTCGATGTCCTTCTTCAAGGATTCCCGAGCCTGAAACGGGATAGGGTATGGTTTTGACCGAACAGGAACGTCAGATGTGAGGTGGACTTCATGTTCGACCAAGGACGTAGAGCCTGGAACATCAGAGAACCTATGGGTGAAGTCGCCCATAAAATCATGCAGCTCCTTCTGCTGATCTTCTGTCAGGTCAGGTCCTAGCTTGACGTCATCCACTCCCTCTTTCTTGTGGAGGTCTCCCAACTCCAGTAGTTCCTCACCGTCGAACTCGTCTAGTTCGGCTGGTTCTTCCACACTTGCTGCGACCTGTACTGCTTCCGGAGGTCTCTCCACATACAGTTTCAGGAGGTTAGCGTGGTAGATCTTGGACTTCTTGCCGACATTCACCTTGTAGTCGTTGATCCCTACCACGGCCTCAACCTCGTATGGGCCTTTCCACTGCATCAGTAGTTTGTTGTGATCAGTGGGAAGCAGTATCAGCACTTTGTTACCTGGTGTAAACTTCCTGTTTACGGCTTTGCGGTCGTAGTAGTGCTTTCCACTATCCTGAGACTTTCTCAAGTTTTCTCTCGCAATCTCGAGAGTCTCCTCCAGTTTCTCTCGCAACTCGAACACGTACTGGTAACTGTTCTTCACTTCAGGTGTGTCCACATCTTTCGTCCACAATTCCTTTAGTATTTGCATCGGGCCTCTCACGGTCCGCCCGTACATCAGCTCGAACGGGGAGAATCCAGTGGACTCTTGTGGCACCTCCCTGTATGCAAATAGCAAGGCATTGATGTAGCGATGCCACTGCCTTGGCTGCTCACTGCATAGTTTCTTCAGCGTGGACTTCAGCGTCGCATTGAATTTTTCGACCAGCCAGACCTGTTTACCCTTACGATTTTGGCGTAATTTATTACGATTTTCTGCAAAAAATACGCCATTCCGCTATACGTGTCAAGACTACGATTTTCATTAAAAAAAAAAAGGTTAAAAAAAGTTTAAAAAAATTATTTTTTTTATTTTTATTAATTCACATGTTTTCATGGGTTTTTTTCAATGGCAAAATGGGGTGAAAAAGCACAGGACTGACAAGAGATCATGTCTGTCTGATGAGACGCTGGAGAGCCTTCTAGTGGCGAAGTCTCGCCCTCACTCATTCGGCAAGCCCAAGTACAGTAGAGAAGCGCTTGACACACTGAAAAAGGCCTACTACGTGCAAAGGAAAAAGAATCAGTGATGCATGTGCTTTTGATGTGATCTTTGAAATTATGATTACTACAAAAACTGACTGATGTGTTTTGTTTGTGAATGATGGATATATGTGCATGATTGCGTTTCGCAGACACAGTTGTCATGTGCGTTGTAATTGGCGACGAATGCTGGATGATTACTATTTTTGTGCCAGGATTACTATTTTTGGGGCTGAGCATTACTCCAAAACACTTATGGGGGTAAACAGGTCTGACCAGCCCATTGCACATCGGGTGATAGGGTGTCGTAGTCAAGTGACGAATGCTCAGCAGCCTGTTGACCTCTTCCATGCATTCAGAGACAAACTGTGTCCCCAGGTCTGTGAGGATCTCTTCAGGAACCCCAATTCTGCTGAAAATGTCCACAAGTGCCTCGGCAACAGTCTCGGTGTCAATTTTCTTCAGAGGCACGGCTTCTGGGTACCTGGTTGCATAGTCTACCAGGGTCAATACCCAACGATGACCCGCTTCACTTGGCAGTTTGATCTCGCCGATGAGGTCAATGGCCACCCTCTTGAAAGGTCGGTCGATCAAAGGCATCTTCTGCAACGGCACTTTCGGGATCCTTCCTCGAGGTATGGTTTTCTGGCAAATATCGCACGATCGGCAGAATCGAGTCACATCTGCATGCCGTCCTGGCCAGTAAAACGCAGCCTGGATTCTGTCTGATGTCTTCTTGACACCCAGGTGACCTCCCATAATAGAGTCGTGGGCCACCTCCATCACCTGGCGCCTAAGTGGTTGAGGCACCAGAACTTGACGTAATGGCTTCCCACCGTTGACTCTCGCGTGCTGGAACACTCTGTACAGAATCTTGGCCTTCACTTCAAATTGCACAGTGCCTTCGCCCTTAGTCATCTCCTTGACAGGACGACTCCTGTACTTTGTTAAAGTCGAATCAGCTTCCTGTAGCTGAATCAGCCGATCCCTGTCCACGACAGCAGTTGCAGAACTGTTGGTGACCCTGAGTGGCGTAGCTGTTTTGTCCTTCTTTGCCTGGGCTCTGGTCGTCACAGCGCTTACAACCTGCGGCTGGTCGCGGCGATGCACAGTTGCTCTGTCATCTCGTAACAGTTCGCTGATATCTTCATTCGCGAATGGCAGTGGGTCTTCCTCCTCAGCAGCAGGCTGAGCTGAGCCCATTCTCCATTCGAAATCAGGGTCATCAGGACGTCTCGCACCCCCAATATTCCCAATTAGTAGATCGTACAAGGGCTTCTTCAGGCAGACGGCCTCAACTTCTCCGGTGAAGTATGGAGTATCGATCTGGATTTTTACCACTGGTGCCTTCACGCATTTGCTGTCAGCCATGAGCGTCCACTTGAAGTCACCAGTGAACTTCTCTGTTGGCACCAGATCCTCTTTGACAATGACTCCATTGCAGCCCGAATCTCTGAGAACAGTCACTTCCTGCTTCTCAACAAATCCCTTCGACATGGGCATGTTCGACACTGACACAACTGCGCTGGCGACGACAGAGATTGACTTGCCATTGGCGAGTAGAAGCTGGCCATCAGATAGACATTCTTCCACGTCCGATGGTGTAGCCACTTGCTCGGCAGCCCTTGGAAGTATGACGCTGCTCGCACATACTTGTTGGTTCGAGCCACTCGTTTGCCTGTTGTTGTCGTAATATCTCCGTCGATGTTCTTGCGCTTTGTCATTGACATGTCCGTTATTTTTCTTTTGGGGACAGTTGGCGACTCGGTGGGCCATGGCATTGCAATGGAAACACGTTATGTTCTGCCCTTCATTGGATGATGGTGCGGACTCAGTTTGTCCCTTGGCAGGTTGGTTTCCCTGGTTCCCGCTCTTCTGGAAAGGTTTCGATGACTTTGACGTCCCCAGGGTCCTTCCATGAGCAATGAGATAACGCTCAGCAGCATCAGTAATGTCCTTCAAACCCCGCAGTTTTTGCTCTTCCAAGCGGGTCGCCAGGTCCTTCGGGCAGGCATTAAGGAATTGCTCCTTCACGATCAAGTCCCGCAGACTCTCGTATGACTGCTCTTCACCTGATAACTCCACCCACTTCTGCAGGTATGACGACAGGCGCTCCACAAACTGGCTCGGTGTCTCTCCAGACAATGGCTGGCATTCGCGGAAGCGTTGACGGTAGCCCCTTTCAGTGAAGTTGTAGCAACGCAACAGAGCTTCCTTCAGTACATCATAGTCTCTGGCGTCATCGTTTGAGAGTCTAGTGTAGACCTCAAGTGCTGCCCCAGTCAAATGTGCGCTGAGTTGAATCGCCCAGTCGTCGCGCTGCCATCTAGCACTCTCGGCGAACCTCTCGAATCTTGCAAGGTAGCAGTCGATCTGGTCCTTCCCGTCAGCGAATGCTGGAAGTTTCGGTGCCCTGTGTAGCATTTGCTGCTGGTTATCTCTTTGGCGTGGTGCCTCGTGCTCATTTTGAACACGCACCATTTCTGTCTGAAGCTCTAAGCGCTTCATCTCCATTTCTATGTTTAGCTCTAAGCGTTTCAGCTCCATTTGCTTTTCTTCACGCTGTGCTTCTCTTTCTTCACGCTCACGCTGCGCTTGTCTTTCTTCGCGCTCACGCTGCGCTTGTCTTTCTTCACGCTCACGCTGCGCTTGTCTTTCTTTTTCTTCACGCTCACGCTGCGCTTGTCTTTCTTTTTCTTCACGCTCACGCTGCGCTTGTCTTTCTTCACGCTGCGCCAGCAGTCGTGTCTGGGACTCGACGAACTCCGTCAGCTGCTTGCCTTTTAGTCCCAGTTCAATTCCTTTTTCCCAGAACTCAGCCATTCTGGTCTTTTCCGGTGCGTTCGTCTGTATTCTTTCACAGCCCCGAACATAGACGAATGTAGTCTTCTAAAAGAACACAGTCTCTACTGCACCTGCGATGCTTCTCTCGTCGCTGGTCACCTTCGTAGACGCAGGCTGCCACCCTCCTCGTCTAACGTGACGGCGCACTCTGCTCACGATACGTACACGACGTACCTCAGTCGTATTTCGTAGTATTAATGCACTAGCTCCGCGACGAAGTCCGTCTCGTCCAAACGGCAGCTAACCTCTGTAATCCCGATACACTCCGGCGTCGCTCACCGTACCGAGCTGCGGCGATTACCAAACTCTTCACCAGTCACACCGAATCCACGGTTCTGTAGTCTCAATACTGATCCCTCAGGATACACCCGATTGATGGCTACCTCCTGTGACTGTCTTGACACTGGTCCTTGTTGCTGGAAAACCCTTGGCGTTAAACGTAGATCCTTGGCTTGGCCCCCAATTGTTACACGACACTTGAGATTGCCACAAGTTCTCAAACGTCGTATAGTTGTGTTCTTTTATTCTACGTCGCCCGTCTTCGCAGCAGCAGAAAACAACTCGTCAAATTGAGTTCGAGGATTTATTTAGCATTCCATACATACAACTGCACATCGTAGCAGAACTCAAATAGAAGCTTTTTTACATACAAATCGCGCTGGCATATATAGTAAATACTCAATCTATACACAACTTTTTTTAAACATGATGGTGAATTTATTTTACCTGTGTACATCGGTGATGACAAGTTGGTTGTTGTTTGAGGAGTGTATGGATGTATGAGTGTTTCCACACCAGGACAAATACCAATGGCTGTTATGGTATATGGCGGAATAAATTCTTGTTGTTCTTCTAAATCCAGAGGGAGCATGCCCCTGGACCCCCCTATTTTTAAGAGATTTTTTCTTTAAATCAATTCCCATGCCTGTACAGGGTCACATGAAAACTGGGTTTGGTGGGGTAAGTGTGTCATTATTTAGACTGGAAGAGGGGGGGGAGGTGGTGCGGAAGAAGCATGCATGTTCATAGTAAGAATGTTTGGAAGTAGAGTGGACTGAGTCTTTATGCCATGAAGACCCTGTGTGTGGATGGGCGTGCATGCTCACTAGAGAGTGTGTCACTGCATGTTATCGGGAGAGAGAGAGAGTGTGTGTGTGTGTGTGTGTGTGTGTGTGTGTGTGTGTGTGTGTGTGTGTGTGTGTGTGTGTGTGTGCCTATGATCACAAGCTCTTCTCTTCACAGTGGGTGTTGGCTGTCTGACACCTCTGTGCAGAATACCAGAAGTTTGTCTGCTTGGACAATTTATAGATGCAGCATGCCTGACTCTCCTGTTGTCTTGTTTGTCTCCCTGCCGTCCATTTTGAGGATGGGAGAGATTATTGAAGGTCAAAATTCAGAGAGAGAGAGAGAGAGAGTGTGTGTTTGGGAGAGGGAGAATGTATGTGTGTGTGATGGAAGGAGAGACAGAGAGAGAGAGAGTGTGTGTGTGTGTGTGTGTGTGTGTGTGTGTGTGTGTGTGTGTGTGTGTGTGTGTGTGTGTGTGTGTGTGTGTGTGTGTGAGAGTGTGTGTGTGTGTGTGTGTGTGTGTGTGTGTGTGTGTGTGTGTGTGTGTGTGTGTGTGTGTGTGTGTGTGTGTGTGTGTGTGTGGTCAAGAGAGGGACATTGAGTGTGTGTCCACATGTGTTTGAGAGAGGGAGAGAATGTGTGTGTGGAAGAGTGTGTGTGTGTGTGTGTGTGTGTGTGTTTGTGTGTGTGTGAGAGAGAGAGGATGTGTGGGGCGGGGCTTTCTTTGCTCCCAGTCCCAAGGCTAATATGTCATCCTTTCATCCAGGTCTGTTTTTCAAGGATATTTGTCAGCCTGTTTGTGCGTGTGTTTGTTGAGTTGATAGGAAGGGGGAAAACAGAATTTGCTTCAAGCAACACCAGAAAGAAAAGAACCATCATTAAAGTCTGTTATCCTCCTGTGAACTGATGGCACAGAGATTAGACAAAACATGCAAGAAAATCAGTGGTGTCTTTGTGCTGTTGTGGTACACAGTGCCTCATGGACCTGTCCTGCTCTTATGAGGCAAAGGTATCACAAGTGTGTGTGTGTGTGTGTGTGTGTGTGTGTGTGTGTGTGTGTGTGTGTGTGTGTGTGTGTGTGAGAGAGAGAACTACTTTAAAATAACATCATCATCATCATTATATAATAATCATTATGATTATGTTCACTTATGAATCACCCCATTCTCACTATAGACCTAATGATGATTTTCAACAATAAGTATGTACATGAACACATTAACTATGAACGAAATTAGACAAAGTATTGAAGTTCTTTTAAAACAATGTCAAATTTGTCTGATTTCAGGAGCTGGGACGAGGTGCCCCCTGCTCACAGAATACGTCCAGAGGGGGAGGGAATCGTGGCCAAGCAGACCAGCGATCACATGTTTGACATCATGCGCACTGACAACGGCCCGGTGAACCCAGTAAAGGACCAGAAGAAGCCTCAGCCGGCACAGATGCAGGAGTCCACATCACCGTGAGTACAGTCTTGATAGACCTGTCCACTTGGCAATTCCACCTCAGAGATTTACCAATTCATGCCCGAATACAGCGCATGGGTGGGATTCTTCCGGTATATGTCGGAAATCCGGATTCGATTATGGCCTTTTTTTTTCTCTCTTGCCCCTGGACCCCATTGGGGGCCTTCAGCGGCCCCCAGACCTCCCCTTACTTCTTCTTCTTCTTCTGCGTTCGTGGGCTTAAACTCAAACGTGCACTCGTGGTTTGCATGCTTCCTCCGAAAGCGGCGTATGGCTGCCTAAATGGCTGGGTAAAAAACAGTCATACACGTAAAATTCCACTCGTGCAAAACACATGAGTGTACCTGGGAGTTTGAGCCCACGAATGCAGAAGAAGAAGAAGACTCCCTTCTTTTAAAGCCCTGTTTTCTCAGACTTAACCTCTATAAATTTACCCCCGTTTTAATCTTTCTCCTTTTTAAGACCTGACTTTCTTTAATTTGTTGAGGTCTTAAAAGGGGGGTTCCACTGTAAAAGGAAATTGGTCCTAAGAGGACATTTAACTTGGATTGTCAGTAAAGTTGGCATGACAGCATCAGTTTGATACAATAATAGATAAAACGCATCCTCAACATTTTTTTTTCTGGCATCATTTGCAGTTTTTCATGCCGTCGTCAGGGGGAGTTTTAAACTGGAGGTAAATCGACGGACGTTGTGTACAAAAGATCTGAAAAGCCAGGTGTTAGTGGAGATATAGAGTCGTAAATTGGAGTTTTATGTGTTTTCGAATGTGCTCCCTATTTGTGTGTGTGTGTGTGTGTGCTTTAGTTTTTTTTTTATTCTTACATCTGAACTTATTTTGACAGGAGAGGAAATAACCTGCCTCGCACACGCCCAGGGGAGGGGCTGAGGAACTACGAACGCGCCCACAACCAGTCCGAGATGTCGGCCATCTTGAGAGGCGAGGTGGACCGACGGCCGTCCACTCCGGCCAGAAATGTCCGTCACTTGCAGCGGTCGGAGTTGTGGTGAACATTCATACGGTTGTGCCCTGTGTATGGAGTGGAGTTTGGGCGGAGGTGGGATGTCTCTGATTTTTCATCACTCTCACTCTCAGACTCGAATCTGTGTCTCAACTGACTGTTACTGATGCCTGATGGGATGGGATTTGAAAGCAGCAAAATACCTTAGTGTGTCATGGTGGTGATGAAGTCTTGGCTTTTACATGAAGATTTGTTGGATTCCAGTGGAGAAATTTGTATTGAACTGTGTGAACTTTGTGAATAAATCTTATTTTTAACAGGTTCAGGTGTTGATGTAATTTCGTTGTTTTTTGTCATCTTATTGGGTCTGGTTGAAAGTTTATGAAGCTTACAAAAATAGATTTTACAATAATGTTTGATTTTAAATCAAAATAATCTATTTGTAATATTCCTATATCCACCTTATTGTACCAATGAGCAAATGTTCCTTTTAAACACAAGGTGTATGCCAGTTTATGGCAGCTTTATTAGATAACTAGAACTTCATATAATCCAACCTAGTCTTAGCAAAGTGTACGCTGAAAAGTACAGGGTGACACAAAAAAAACAGAGCCCACCAAAAGTTTAATATTTTCTGAAATAATCAGCCGATTCTTTTATTTTTTCAGGTGAGCCAAGCTGAAATGATGTTCTAACAGCCCACCAAGTTTGAGCTTCAAGATGTCATGGACAACGGAGCATAAGACATTTATAGTCGAGGCCTATTTTCGGTCGAATTCTATCCAGACTGGTCAGCCGCAGATGTGGGATCGCTCTTACAGCTGCTGTTATTGCTGCCTTAAGATCAGGGATGGTCTGGGGGTTGTTGCCATATACCCTGTCCTTGAGGTACCCCCACAGATAAAAATCTGGGGGGTTCAAGTCCGGTGAATAGGGGGACCACTCTGGGTCACATCTGCGGCTGACCAGTCTGGATAGAATTCGACCGAAAATAGGCCTCGACTATAAATGTCTTATGCTCCGTTGTCCATGACATCTTGAAGCTCAAACTTGGTGGGCTGTTAGAACATCATTTCAGCTTGGCTCACCTGAAAAAATAAAAGAATCGGCTGATTATTTCAGAAAATATTAAACTTTTGGTGGGATAGATCTGTTTTTTTTGTGTCACCCTGTAGTTTTGAAAAGGACATCATGCAGTATTTAAAATTTGTCAAAATGAATTAAGAATTAGAAACCAATCAGAGGTCACACAATTTGTTTGATGCATTGGTGCATTGCACCACATGAAAAATTGTCCTACTCCTTTGAGGTAAGCCCAAGCACAATTTTGTTTTGTTTTGTTTTGTTTTGTCTGTACATTTGCGTTTTTGTTTATCTCGCTCTTGTGTTAGTCTGTTAGCTTACTTGCTGTCATACCCCCCCCCCCCCCCCCCCCCCTTCCCCATCTCATCCACTATCACTTGCTTGTCTTGATATACCTGGAATCAGGTCACAATGCTTACTTGCTTGAAAATATGAAGAGAGAGGGCAGGTCTAGTAGCTCTGTTGGCAGAACACTGGACTTGCGCTCCTCGGTTCACATTTTGTAATCCAGGTTGAGACAGACATTGGTCAACTTTACTGTGTGACTGATACAGTATCCATGTCCCACCGCCATGGCACGTAAAAGACTTCTGTCATCATGCCAGAATTGCAGGTGGCTGATTACTCAAAAGCAAGCATGCACCTGAGTAACGGGACTCTTGTTGCTATTAGCTTTCCACTGGAAGAAAGCAACCCCAATTTCACATGCACAGAAATAAAACTTAACTGATCCCTTGTATGATATTTTATATGTCGCCACTTAATTGAAGTGATTGGTTGTGGATGTGGTGTGCGATAACCTTATTGTCAACAGCACTTCACCTGCAGTTGTGCATTTTTCTGAACATATGTTCCTTTTAATAATTCATTTTGTTGGCTTTTAGTTTTATAATATTTGTTTCCTTCTTGCATGCATTTTTTGAGGGTGTGCAGGGATGTCGTTAGGCGTCGGACATCGGACATAGACCGATTAAAAGGCTCAAATGTCCGATTCACATAGCCGCATTGCGGTCAGATGTCCTATCGTTTTTCAACTGAGCGCGGTCATGGTCCGATAAGAACTCCATTCCTTTGGACAGCGCGATATTTGATAATTTTCTTTTCGTGATAGTGCTGAAGTTTTTGGTCGTTTTTTTGGTTGTTTGTTTATTTTTTGTGTGTGTCCTGTTTGAAACAAATGTAATCTATATATATATACGACTAGTGTCTGTCTGTCTGTCTGTTCGCGATGCACGGCCAAAGTTCTTGGTGGATCTTTTTCAAATTTGGACACCGTATTCAGCTACACCCCGGACACAACCTCATCGATGAGATATTTCAACACGTGCTCTCAGCGCACAGCGCTGTGCGTGCTGAACCGATTTTGGTTTTTTTTGTCGGGATCCACTACCAGTAACTCTTCCTTATCTTCTCCAGTGTTTTCAGCCGCGATTATCTCCCTTCCTCCGTGTGGCGTCAATCCATATTCCCGTTACTACGTTACTATTTTTAGAAGGTCACTGCACGTTACTATTTTTAGAAGGTCTCCAGTGTTTTGCCCGTTTATCTCCTTTCCTTCGTGCGCCAGCTTTGCCGGCGTACACCTGGCAAAGCCGGGTCCCAGGTGCAGCCTGGTATTCGGCTCTACTTCTTCCCGGCAAAGCCGGTACCCGGCGAAGCGGGTAATCATCTAGTAAAAGAATATATGCACACAATGTTGGTGAATATACTGATATGTGTGTTTGCACATGATGATTTTGTGTTTTGCACACAATTATAATGTCCGATTAAAATGTCTGAAAGCAGTCAAATGTCCTATTGATGCCGAAGAGTTCAGGACATTTGTCCTATAGGTATGAATTTGTGGCAACATCCCTGGGTGTGAAAGTTACAGGATATGTCATGTAGATTCCAAACAGAATAGTTTTACTGTGGCTGAAAAGACAGCCTTCTTGCTGAAGGACAGGGTAGATTTTAAATACATTCACTGGTGCGATTCAATGTTTTTCGATAACAAACACTTCTTGCATTTTGTGTGGTCATATCTGAATCAATGTTTTTATTCCCACTTGTGATGGGACACACCTCTCTTTGGTATACAGACATGTTGCTAGGATTGATTTTGTGCAGCAACAGCTTTAACAGGTTACGCAATTTTGAAATTCCCCCCGCGGGTTAGGGGGAAGAATTTACCCGATGCTCCCCAGCATGTCGTAAGAGGCGACTAACGGATTCTGTTTCTCCTTTTACCCTTGTTAAGTGTTTCTTGTATAGAATATAGTCAATTTTTGTAAAGATTTTAGTCAAGCAGTATGTAAGAAATGTTAAGTCCTTTGTACTGGAAACTTGCATTCTCCCAGTAAGGTAATACATTGTACTACGTTGCAAGCCCCTGGAGCAAATTTTTGATTAGTGCTTTTGTGAACAAGAAACAATTGACAAGTGGCTCTATCCCCTCTCCCCCCTTTCCCCGTCGCGATATAACCTTCGTGGTTGAAAACGACGTTAAACACCAAATAAATAAAGAAAGATGATACACAAAGGGAAGTAAGCGCTCTAAATGCATACGACGTGTAATGGAGCGAGAGTTATCCGGAACCAGTCTCCTGGCACCTGAGAGAATAACAAGCATTGAAATGAACAAGCGACTTTCATCCTCGCTTGAAAGTCCCTTGTTCATTTCAATGCTTGTTATTCTCTCAGGTGCCAGGAGAAAAGGTTCCGTACAACTCTCGCTTACTCTATTACACATGTCGTATGCATTAAGAGCGATTTCTTCCCTTTGGTTATTTGAGATGGTAAAATGTTAAGCACATTCAGGGTTTAGCCTGGGAAAAAAAGGCAATGGGACATTTGTCCCCCTCAGCCAAATTCCGATGGGACATAGCCGAAGGCAAGACGCGCAAACAAGGCCTGTACGCGGGGTTTTTTTTTTCACCAAAGATGCAAAATAATGCCATCTGAGAATTATCCGCTATATCGTGTTATCTATGGAAAGTGTGCATTTGGTGGTGCAGTGGTACGTAATCTCAATGCGCCCTTTGACGCACTGAAGGGAATAGTGATGGGACATTTTCAGATTTGATGCGCCAATGGAGCAGGGCGCACTAGTAAATGAAACCCTGCACATTGTTCAGCCGTTTGACTGATTGATTGCAGTTATTGCGTAACCAGTTAGTTTTTTGGTTTTTTTTCGCAGTCTGAAAGGTTTTACAGTTGTATCTGCATTTCTTGTTAACTGACTGATGGTTGCATTACTTACTGATTCAAAAGTTGAAGTTTTTACACTTTCTTGTTGGTTATTCCATCCTTTACAAGATGGTCACAATTTTAACAGTCTTGCCTTGTAAATGTGTTAAAAGAGAACATGGTTGTTATTTTGGCCTTGCAATTTCATCATAAGTTGTGATTGTATTGATAGTTGTGGATTTACCATGGTTGTTATTCTATGGTGCTCAGCTGAAATGCCAGGTGAAAATGGTTCCATTCTCTTCAACAGGCTAGCACATTGGTAGCCGTGGCATACTACTTAAAAGGACTAAACAGTTAAACTGACAGATTTTGTTGATGAAATTATAATTGTAAGTGTGTTTTACACTAAAACAGAAATACATGTATCAGTTTTTGTCCCACCTTGTTATTGAGGTTTTTTAAAAGATCATGACATGTGTACTCACTTCAAATTTGTTTGCATTTGGTAAGAGTTGTTGACACAAATCAAAATGTGAAGCAGAAGTGATCACTGCCCGAACATTGCCTTGTTGTGTGTGTGTGTGTGTATGAAAGAGAGAGTGTGTGTGTGTGCTTGTGTGTGTTACATGCTTGAAACAGCATTAATTTTGCTTCAGGCGTGTGTACGCTCGTACAATGTTTTGTTGCGTGCACTTTTCATGTCCCTACAAATCTGCGCAAGGATGTATTTTCTATTACTATTTCATCACCGAGTGCTGAATTGTAAGGTATGCATGCCCTCCACCATGCCCCCCCCCCCCCCCCCCCCTTCACATACATGTTCATTTTGTCCATTTTCTTGTCATTTACATTGAAGGGTTTTATGTATTACCAATGGATTTTGACTTATGTCTTGTTGTGCCTGTATAATACATGTTTAAACCTTTCAGTTGTTTTTGTGTGTTTTTTTGTGTGTGATAGGCATCTGTTGCACATCGTCGCGATATAACCTTCATGGTTGAAAACGACGTTAAACACCAAATAAAGAAAGAATCTGTTGCACAGCAGTTCGTGTGTGTAAGTGTGTGAATGTTGATTGCATTGTCATTTCTACATTTTGTTGTCATGTTTGTTACGCATGGGGGGGGAGGGGGGGGGGGGGGGGGCGACATTGCACAAAGTGAGTGATGACAGAAAATGCCCAGATTGTCAAGGTCGAAGCTTTCATTACAGAGTACATTTATTCTTGATCACCATAAGGTTTTGGTGTGTCTGAGTTAGCTTGTCATGGTAATGGTGTACCTGGTGATAAAGAAAAGGCATTTATATGGCAATTCAAAAGAGTTTTCCGTGTCACTCTTTGTTTATGCTTCTCACATATGTTTGCAACTTATGAAACAAATTGATGTTGATAGACTCCACTGTACGTTATAACTGTTCAATTTTATACTTCTCACGTATGTTTGCAACTTATGAAACAAATTGATGTTGATACTGATAGACTCCACTGTACGTTATAACTGTTCAATTTTGTGCTTCTCACGTATGTTTGCAACTTATGAAACAAATTGATGTTGATAGACTCCACTGTACGTTATAACTGTTCAATTTTTGTGAACAGGGCACACCTTTACATTGTATTTGTCACCGTGCCTTGACTTTTTCCCACTAGGAGCGTCGAAGAAATTCAGACAACACGTCCATGTTTGTGCTAAGCAGGATTTGTTTCTTTCTCTCAATTTTCTTCACAGGTTTTTGTGTCCTGTGAACATTTCACAATGTATTTTCATCAAATATTTTATAATGCAGACTTCTGTCAGTCTCGTGTTCCTTTTCTTTTAAAATAAAGTATTTTCTGAATTTGTAAGTTTTCACAACATTGCATGATATTCTTTGCGAGTAAAGAAATAACATTTTAAGTACAACCACACAAGGCTTTTGGAACATTTGAGAAAATTTGCCCGACTGTGTGTGTGTGTGTGTGTGTACACTTACATATGTTTGTCACAAAACTTCACAAACATCAGCATTCGACATGTATGACTGTATCTAATGTTACATAGCTTGACGTCAAAATGAAATCTTGTTGGGTAGCTGAACATCAAAACACAAGTTCCTGTTAAGGAGGCATCTATCTTGGGTTTCTCTCTGGCGAACACAGAAAGGTAACACGTGAGACGAGCAGCTGAATGTCTATTTTATGCTAGCTAAGTGAAGCTTGGGCATAACAGCTTTTACTGTAATTTTAAGGACTTGGACCGAGGAAACCACTTTAGAATCTCTCCTAATAAGCCCAGTGTAATCTTTAGGGCCTGATTGTACTGTATCACGCACAAGAAGATTTTAGGAAATAACTCTGTATGGGTTGTGAAAGAGTGAATACCCTTGCTTTTCACTGACAAACAACTTCACACGTGCTCCTGTCCACATGTTTCTGACACCCATCGCTAGTGATTGGCCCCTCGAATGTTTGTCCGAGTTGTTTGTTTGTTTGTTCGTTCATGGGCTGAAACTCCCACGGCTTTTACGTGTATGACCGTTTTTACCCCGCCATTTAGGCAGCCATACGCCGCTTTCGGAGGAAGCATGCTGGGTATTTTCGTGTTTCTATAACCCACCAAACTCTGACATGGATTACAGGATCTTTTTCGTGCGCACTTGGTCTTGTGCTTGCGTGTACACACGGGGGGTGTTCGGACACCGAGGAGAGTCGGCACACAAAGTTGACTCTGAGAAATAAATCTCTCGCCGAACGTGGGGACGAACTCACGCTGACAGCGGCCAACTGGATCCAGCGCGCTACCGACTGAGCTACATCCCCGCCCTGTTTGTCGGAGTAAAATGCAAGGGTATTCACTCTTTCACAACCCATACAAACCTGACAGTTACTTTCGGTATTTGTCCATTCTATAACCCATGATCAATAACTGAATGCATAGATTGTGTGCTTCAATTTTCAGGGAAAACAGGGACTAAGCACTTTTAAAAGCTTTCTTGTTGCAGAGAATGTCACTTTTACTGCACAGTCTATGCTGAACTCCTAGACTACAAGATTTATCCCCCCTCCAATTAAATAAACAAATAACACACACACATACACACCAAAAAAATGAAACAATACACATAACTAACATGAATTGGTCCAACAGACTTGTGGGTGTTTTTCTTCATCTATAAGGTTCTCATGTTGCATTCTCTCCTTAGATCTGTTGATAATAAATCATCCACAAAACACAAGCTGGCAGTATGAAAATAACAAGAGAATTTCTTGTTATCGTTTATTATTTTCTATTTTCAACAATTGTTCAAAGACAGGTGCACATGTATGTTTGTCATTAGTCAGCAAGCATAAAGTGACTAACACATTCACACTGGTTTTAGGCAGTGAAAGTGCAGGACTGGGAACCCCTGTTTTGCACTTGGAGTATTCTCAAACAAACTTGGTGTTTTGTCCAGAAAAATAAGCATTTGAACAGCCATGATTCAACCATGCTGCAAGTGTTCATCGCACCGTTAGTTTTCCAATACATTTAACACAAATGCTTCTTTCCATGTTTATTGACAAAAATTGTAACCATGTGTCAACACACTGGATCGGCATCGGGACGCACTAATGAAGAAAAGTAGTCTAGGAATTGTTCTCGTCGTATTTTTTTCCCACTGACCGTACTGATCGTATTCTAGACAATCAAGCGTACTGAATACGGCGAAATCGTATGGGTTCCCAGGTCTGATAGTGATACTTAACTTATTTACAAAACCATGGCACTTTAAAGACCAACTCTATAATTATGTACTTGATAATTCAGCTGAATATAAATTTCACTCAAAAGTATCTGACAACTGCGTGCTTTTAAAGAACGCACTGGGACTGGCTACCAACTGCTGCCAGACCCTACTCTGCTTGCATTATGTCATACTGCCAGCAACTCTGAAGCAGAAAAAGAGGAGCAAATGCCCATGCGACTCACCTATGCCATACATAATATGAATCAGAAATAAATTATCTGCTGTCCTGGCTCAACAAACGTTCTAGAAAATAATAACTTCCAACTGATTTACTCAAAATAGACCCGAATGTAACCTTGCAATCTGAATAGGACCAACCGGATTTGGACCATGTCAAGGTCATTACACACAAGAAGCATGTGAAGTTTTAAAAATGTTGAAGAAAAGTGTTTTCATTTTTATGACCTGAACCTGTACCCACTGCGACCTTGAAATTTAATGAGGGTCAACCAGCCTACAGTCATGGCATCAAGCCATAGAAGTGTGTGGAGTGTCAAAGCTCTAGCTTTAAAAAAACAGAAAACAAGTTCTTGAATGCATACTTTGGCACAGTATTCCCAGCTCATTTATACTGTCATGGCACTTTGTCTAAATTAGCTTTTACATGGCTTCTTTTTTGAATTGCAAACCACAAAGCCCCCACCCCGCCCCTTCTCTGATACTAGCAAGCCCCCTTTAAAGACATAACAAACTGAGAACATTGGATCTCAAAGGAGAGGAACTTTTGAACAGAAGGTACATTTATAGACTGTGAAAAAATAAGGTCTTGAAAGGAAGGACGTCTTAAAACAGGGAGCCACTACACGGGGGCTCCATAAGGAGCCACTACACGGGGGCTCCATAAGGAGCCACTACACGGGGGCTCCATAAGGAGCCACTACACGGGGGCTCCATAAGGAGCCACTACACGGGGGCTCCATAAGGAGCCACTACACGGGGGCTCCATAAGGAGCCACTACGCGGGGGCTCCATAAGGAGCCACTACACGGGGGCTCCATAAGGAGCCACTACACGGGGGCTCCATAAGGAGCCACTACACGGGGGCTCCATAAGGAGCCACTACACGGGGGCTCCATAAGGAGCCACTACACGGGGGCTCCATAAGGAGCCACTACACGGGGGCTCCATAAGGAGCCACTACGCGGGGGCTCCATAAGGAGCCACTACGCGGGGGCTCCATAAATTGTACAAAACACATTCTGCCAATAAGACAAAAATGACACTTGAAGACAGAGGACTACAACAAAATGTACAACTCTACAACAGGCCTAAAAGGCAGACAGAACAGGGAGAGCGCTCTTGTCTTCACTTTGTGTCAAAAATTCTACCTTCAAGCCAAGCATGGCCTACCATACTACCCACGCCTCATCAAACAATACATGTAACAACAGTAAAAACAACACAGAGTCAAATTTCCAACCATCACTCAAAGGAATCTACTGCTTTGTGTTAACGTCTCCACTGCTTTGTGCTTGCAACACTGAAGGTTATCTCAAGGTCACTTTACTGCCTGAGGTCACACTAACTAGCTGCATCAGTCCTTGGGTCTTTTGGCTGGGGGTGGGCCCTCGCTGGGCTGAGCCTCAGGGTTCCCCGACTTTTTGCCAGAGGATGCTGGAGCGTCTGAAGACTTTGAATTCTCAGGCCTTAATGATGATGACTTAGCTTGCGACTCTTCAGCCTCTTTCGCAGACAGAGCTCCAAAGGGCCTTGAATCTCCCGATCCTGACAGAATGTCAAAGTGAGCCAAGATTCCCCAGTGGTCGCTAGGGAAACGGTTCACGTCGGGTACCCTCTGAAGCCCGACCAGCTCAAAGTAGACGGGCTTGAGCTTGGCTGGTGGTGAGCACTGTCGCAGGTAGAGGCGGTCGAAGCGCAGCCTGGTCCGCCATTTGCCGTCGGTGGCCAGGTTGTCGTTGCGGTAGGTGTCCCAGGTGTAGCGCGCCTCCTTGCGGCTGCCGGTCTCCTCCCACACGTCAACGATGCCCTCAGGCAGCCCCCCTATGCTCTCCAGCTGAAATAGCAAGAAATAATAATTATAATAATAAGGATATTTGTATGGCGCAAATCCTAAAACAGTTCTAAGCGCCTTACAATCAATCTTCGATATAATAATCTTCATTACAGCAACAATACACATTTAAAGAATCTTCAAATAAATAAAAACCCAATCACGTACACAATGCACATTCAAATAAATCGATAGTTATCAACTACAATCACAAATCAGACATAATAGTTTTAAATACAGTCATAATACTTGTCGATAATCACCACCCAAAGGACCAACAAAAAACGGTTGTTATAAAAAGGTGGTTGCTATAGAAAGGTGAATTATTCAACAACGGAAACTTGTTGGGTATCCTTTGGGGGCTTCGTAATCCGCAGGTGATCATCGTCAAGAGGTGGTCGTCAGAGCAGGTTTAACTGTATCATTAACAATCTACTTCTGTGACATAGGGAGTAACTCCGTCAATTTCAAACTTGAAAAAAATCGTAGTCAAAGAACCACTGCTAGTTTCCAAATTCATTTACACTCAAATCTTGCAGGCAGCTGGTAAAAATTGAAACATATATGTGTCATAGCTAGCATTGTGTATAGCAGACGTTACAGAGATCTGCATATGGGTTCTCAAAACTTGACTAAATGGTATCAGGATCAGTTCAAAAACCTCTTTGTCTCGCAGATTGAGATCCCCTCCAAAGAGCACAGTGCGTTCAGTGGACGCGTCCTTCATGCGGTTGAGCCCGATCCCCAGCTGTCGTTTACGCTCCCCTGCGTGTGACTTGGTGCTCTCCAGGTGTGATGTCATCAGCGTCATGGGAACACCCTTCACCGAGCTCTGCACATTATGCAATACAGTGGAGCCTCCCTGTTAAGACCTTCCTTATTACCCCTTCCTCTCAGTTAGGACTTTCAATTTCATGACCCATCCTTTTTACTCTCTTTACATCCTCTGTACTACGACTACCTCCTTAACCCGACATACGACTGACAAATCATGGTCAAATGCGACTTTGTTATTCCCAAGAAGAAGTTCAAACCTTGATATTGTTTTGGAAATTGAGCACAGTTGACGAGCACATCGCAACTGCGATGTCGTCTGCTCAAATAGGCTCCATGTCAGGTCATTACTTTATTTTGAATAGATAAAGGTCATTCGCCAGATGTCTGCTTCATTTTGCAAAGAACTGTGCAGGAACTCCTACCTTTTAAACACGTGTGATAGGGTGGAGTGGAAGGGGGAGATAGGCCAGGAAGCATAAATGAGACGCCAAGACAGAGGTTGCGATAACGTGACTTTTAAGATTCTCCTCAGTGAGCACACTTGAAGGAACACAAAACCTGCTGCTGACGATAGTCGCGAAACACAAGAGCACAGGTTTCGGAATTCTGTTACAACCACAAGTCGACCGACACAATCGCTACAAATTTGGTCAGCACTTCGACCGTTCACATCAACCGACACAATCGGAGCAACACACAGCTCGCTATCCCAAATCGCGTTCTCTCCTCTAGTCTAACTGGTCAGTCTTTTAAAGGCTGGCCACTTCCGATTCCCAATAGCCAATAGGAAGGCTACCCTGTGTTAGCCAACGGGGGGCGTTCTACTTAAAATGCCTGCCCAATGAAAGGGATCGTTACCGAGGCAGAAATCGTTACAGAGGTGTTACACACCGGAAATATTACAAGTAGTTACACTAGCTAAAGGGGTGAAGAGGGCCCTGTCTGCCGTGCACACCGGATAAGGCTCATTAGATTACAACCAGTTACAAAGAAGGGGGGAAGGGGTAAGAGACTAAAACCTCCAAGCTACCTGGCATCTTCTATGATGTTTCCTGTCAAAAGAAATGACACCCACTTGACAAAACGCCGTCCAACGATACCGAGACAGTCTGGCGGCACATTACATAACGACCACCTAAATCTGGGATAAGAGGTTAGAAAGGAATCCGGTCAAGAGTCTTCCCTACGATAGTAAACACACAATAATCCTTGCGGGAGACACAACTTGGGTCAGGGGAAGATAATAGACAGGGGAGGCAACTGGGTCGGGCAGGAGATAATTACACAAAAAGACTGGATACGCCACTTGACTACACACGCAAAGTTACAGAAACGTTATGAAAGCAATCCGATCATCGAACCAAAACCGAAAGTTGTGGTGGCATCATGTCATTTTGCGATGTACGTATGCAAAGCATGTGTATATTCGGTCTAGCTAACAATGGCGGCCGACGAACATGGGTTTTGAAATCTGGAACTGTTCTTGGTTTTCCTTGATCCGTGACCGAATGACGCGATATACAACCACGCGTTCGTTTGAATCAATAAATTCTTCTCAGAATCCCGTCAGTGAAGTTTGAAGGTGAGTAGTGGAGTACGTGTCCTAAATTACTAAACTCTGTGGACAGTCCGTAGTGCAGTTGTCCCCAAGTTGAATGAGTGAGTCAAGTTTCATCGTGAAAACTGACGCTTTTGGCTACAATTTTACATCAGTTTCAACACACTGCCGCGGTTCTTATTCGTTTTGTTCCTTGCGTTTGGGACACTTTTCTTTTTTTTCAACCAAATCGTTGCTGGGTATCGTATGACTATGATTAGTAGCTGGTATCGACATCGATGTGCATGTTTTGGGACCCGTTCGACCTCAGTTTGTTTATTTCAAACCTTAACCCACGAGTAGTTACGGGGCTTGATTAAACAAGCAAGAAAAGTGTGTGTGTAATTAATTGAATTAGAAAACAGGTTACCATAATCGTTTAAGGAAAGAATAACATTACTTTGTGGGCAGAATCAATCAAAACGCCAATGTCATTCCGGATCATTGACGGACCCGGACATACCAAAACCATCCTCCATAATACGACCCCTCCATAATACGAACGAAATTCGGTGACATTTTCAAAGTCGTTATAGAGAGGTACCACTGTACATAATAGTTTTAATGGAAAATGTCACCATTTTGTACAGTGGAACCCCCCTATTAAGACCTCTCAAAATCTGACGAAATCAGGTCTTAAAAAGGTGGGAGTCTAAAAATCGGGGTAAATTTACAGAGGTTATAAACAAAAAATCTGAGAAAATATGGTCTTAAAATAGAGGGAGTCTTAAATTGGGTGGTCTTAAAAGGGGGTGCCACTGTAACAGCCCTGTCACCATTTCATTTACTTGTCAAATAAAAGAATGGAAGAGTTATCTTTCGAATCTTTTCATGAATGAATGAAAGCTTTTATTTATACAATCAATTGATCTCACGGTTAAAAAAATACAAGTATGGAGTTAAAGACCGAATAACATTTGTCTACTTCGGCTATGTCCTTTCAGAGCGCCATTTTTGTAAAGTGTCAGTTGGGCGGGGATGTAGCTCAGTCGGTAGCGCGCTGGATTTGTATCCAGTTGGCCGCTGTCAGCGTGAGTTCGTCCCCACGTTCGGCGAGAGATTTATTTCTCAGAGTCAACTTTGTGTGCAGACTCTCCTCGGTGTCCGAACACCCCCGTGTGTACACGCAAGCACAAGACCAAGTGCGCACGAAAAAGATCCTGTAATCCATGTCAGAGTTCGTTGGGTTATAAAAACACAAAAATACCCAGCATGCTTCCTCCGAAAGCGGCGTATGGCTGCCTAAATGGCGGGGTAAAAAACGGTCATACACGTAAAATTCCACTCGTGCAAAAAACACGAGTGTACGTGGGAGTTTCAACCAACGTACGCAGAAGAAGAGCGCCATTTTTGTAAAGTGTCACATACCAGAAGAACCATTGGCGAAGACTGTACCACAAAGGATTCCCGACTGTTTGAGAAATAGATGCTGCTTAAAAAAAATTATATGCCGAGCTTCAAGCGGCATAAATCTGCCGAACGGTCATGTAGCAGTGACAGTTATTTCCTACCATCGTCAATTCTACTCACATTGACGACCAGCAGGTTGCGCCCCATGGTACTGGAGAAGTAGGGAACAGTCTCAAAGTCGTCCAGATGCGTGTGTTGCTTGTGTAGCAGAATGGCTGTGTAGTATCCCTCCTTGCTGCTAGTGCCGCCGCTGATTATCTTGTAGTCTGTCAGACTCTCACGCAACACGCTCTCACTGTCTGCAACCACCTCTTGCAGCAAGGCCACCTCCACTTTCTCTCTGAAAAGAGACAGAAGTATTGTGTCAGAGAGTATATTATCCCAACCCACACTTTGCATTTTCTCCAAAAGGTGACAGAAAGAATGCACAAGTATTGTGTCAGAGAGTATATTATACCTACCCATTTTCTCCGAAAGGAGACAGACAAACGCACGTGCATCGTCTCAGACTGTACATTATCCCCACCCCACCAAACACTTTACATTTTCTCAGAAAGAAAAGGAGACTGAAGAAAATGCATGATTTCCTAATCCAATTTATCTCTGAAACTTGAAAAAAATACGCACACTATCTCAGATATTACATTACCCCCACTTCTCCGAGAGAAGACAGAAAAAGGACAGTATCTACCAAAAACATTTCCACTTTTTCTCTAAAAGCAAACACACACAAAAGCACTTATCACAGGATAAAATTTAACTCACGCTTTGATAGTGTTGATTACAGCTCTAGTGCGTTGTTTCAGGTTTGCAGTGTCAAGGCCATCGATGTTCCAGGACATGACGCGAACACGATGAGGCTGGACATCGGGTACATGACATAAGCTCGAACGACAAAAGCTCGAACGACAAAATCTCGAACGACAAATGCTCGAATGAACAAATGCTCGACGCGACAAAAGCTCGACGCGACATATGCTCGAACGACAAATGCTCGAATGGACAAATGCTCGACGCGACAAAAGCTCGACGCGACATATGCTCGAACAACAAATGCTCGAATGGACAAATGCTCGACGCGACAAAAGCTTGACGCGACATATGCTCGAACGACAGATGCTCGAATGGACAAATGCTCCACGCGACAAAAGCTCGACGCGACATATGCGTCAACGACAGAAGCTCGACCGGACTGTAGAATGATGCTGTCAAAACTACTTTGATAACGTCAGATCTGAAACTGTCACGGTGATGTTGTTCTAGTTTTTTTGTTTGATATCACGTGGTTGTGGTTGTGGTTATGGTTGTTGTTGTTGTTGTTGTTTTGTTGTTGTTGTTGTTGTTGTTGTTGACAAATCTAAACCCCGACACGATCTTCCCCTAATTTTTTCTCTTCGTTCTCTCTCTCTCTCTCTCTCTCTCTCTCTCTCTCTCTCTCTCTCTCTCTCTCTCTCTCTCTCTCTCTCTCTCTCTCTCTCTCTCTCTCTCTCTCTCTCTCTCTCTGTCTTTTGTTTTTAAAATAACACAGACAGGCAAAATAACACCGAGAACGACATTCGAGCTTTTATCGCGTCGAGCTTTTGTCGCGTCGAGCATTTGTCCATTCGAGCATTTGTCGTTCGAGCATATGTCGCGTCGAGCTTTTGTCGCGTCGAGCATTTGTCCATTCGAGCATTTGTCGTTCGAGCAAATGTCGCGTCGAGCTTTTGTTGCGTCGAGCATTTGTCCATTCGAGCATTTGTCGTTCGAGCATATGTCGCGTCGAGCTGTTGTCGCGTCGAGCATTTGTCCATTCGAGCATTTCGAGATTTTGTCGTTCGAGCTTTTGTCGTTCGAGCTTATGTCGGACACCGTGGACATCAGGTACCTTGGTTTCGCTGCCCTCCCCTGATCCCCTGGAACATACATACAGACTACATAGTTTGTTAATTAATTGTTCTCTTCAAAGAGCTTGCTGGTACTACAACTAGTGACATTTTGCTGCCCTCCGCTGAAACATACATACAGACTATGTACATAGTTAGTTAACTAATTCTTCTCTTGAAAGAGCTTGCTGGTACTACAACTAGTGACATTTTGTGCCCTCCGCTGGAACATACGGACTATGTACATAGTTAGTTAACTAATTGTTCTCTTGAAAGAGCTTGCTGGTAGTACAACTAGTGAAATGTTGTGCCCTCCGCTGGAACATACAGACTATGTACATAGTTCATTATATTGTACTCTTGAAAGAGCTTGCTGGTACTACAACTAGTGACATTTTGTGCCCTCCGCTGGAACATACAGACTATGTACATAGTTAGTTCATTAATTGTTCTCTTGAAAGAGCTTGCTGGTAGTACAACTAGTGAAATGTTGTGCCCTCCGCTGGAACATACAGACTATGTACATAGTTCATTAATTGTACTCTTGAAAGAGCTTGCTGGTACATGTACTACAACTAGTGTCATTTTGTGCCCTCCGCTGGAACATACAGACTATGTACATAGTTCATTAATTGTACTCTTGAAAGAGCTTGCTGGTACATGTACTACAACTAGTGACATTTTGCTGCCCTTCCCTGATCCCCTTCAACATACATACAGACAAAAACTTATGTACATAGTTAGTTTTAAATGAATTGTTCTCTTGAAAGAGCTTGCTGGTAGTACAACTAGCGAAACTTTGGGTCTTTCTGCAGCGACACAATTTCTAAGAAACCACTGTCCCCCCAAACATGAGGCTGCCTTTGTCATGAAATGGTAAGTAATGGTAAATAAAATAATAAACTTATTATATAGCTATTCTGATGGACACTTGGGGGAATTCGGGGGCTGTGATTGGATGGTCTCATTACTCAACATCATCATCAAAGCATAATGCTACGGAAGTCGGCCATTTTTGCCAATAACCAAAAGCATATTGGCAATAACAAAGATGCATGGTTCCGGTTTACCCATCTGTACCACACGATGTTAACAATCGACAACAGCATACACTGACAACTTGAAATTTTTCTCGTGAATGTTTTTCAGCTTTACAAATGTCGATAGCATACCCTTTTCTGCTAACTTCCCGATGAAACAAGACTAAACCAATTATTTCGCTTCATGACGAGACAAGTATGAATGCCATTCACCCAAACTTCGCTGCCGTCTGCTCGCGTTGTACGGATTAGCTGTTCTATTCTCCTCCCCTTGTTGCATCCTAGTTCTTCAATTGTTTCTAGTTTTCCGTTGATGTTGTGTTTTGGTCTTCTTCATAAGTAGTCTTGTTCAAAATTTAAAAAAAAACGAGTCAAACTTCTTTTTGTTGTATACGAATGAACTAATAAAAAGCTGTTTAACAGCTGTGTTGTCAAATCGAGGTTTTTTTCCAGAGTGAGTGTGGCGCCTGCGCAAAACTAATGCGCATAAGAAACGGCGTCTGCTATCAAAACCTGAGATCAACGCATCGACGCAAAAACTGTCATTTTGTAAGTTTGGAACAACAAATCAAGGTCAGAACAGCTATATAATCGCTATTGTATTTTTAGCGTAGCAATAGGGTCCGATATTTAGACTCGAACAAGTATAATGCGACTCGTCTTCGACTCGTCGGCATTATACTTGTCTCGTCTAAATATCGGACCCTATTGCTACGCTGAAAACACAATAGCTGTTAATAAAGGGACATAATTCCTCTTTGTTGAGCCTTATTTAACAGTTTGAATACCGCTTGCACTTTTTACTCACTCAGTGTGTGTGTGTGTGTGTGTGTGTGTGTGTGTGTGTGTGTGTGTGTGTGTGTGTGTGCGCGTGCATGCGCGTGAATGTGATGGGGAAGGAGGGCCCCTCCTGTAACCAGTAACCTGCAATGTACGGATATAATTATTTACTCTGACCCAAGGGTGTCCGTTCATGAGAGGGACTGCTGTACTATAAAGGATAACTTACATCGACTGAGCGGCTGCAAGGGAGTCTTCAGCTGCATTCAAGGTCGGGTACTCCTGCATACTCTCCCCATAGCCTGGGTTCTGTGCAAAGAAGGCGTCCAGAGCTCTCTGCACAAACAGCAACATTTGTTTCACCAAGGATGACCAAATCTCAAAATGTTAACTCGCCAGCAAGGCGAGTAACTGAGAGAAAGTCACTAGCCCGCCAGAAGTTCCTGCATCTGCAGTGTTTATATGGCTTTAACACTCGATAGAAAACACAAAAGTTTTGCATTTGACTAGAATTTTCACTGGCCAGCCAGTTGGTTTCTGCTAGCCCGGCGGATTTTTCACCCGCCCCTGGCGATCGGGCGGACAATTTGGCCATCTCTGTTTACATAACCTTTTCGGGGGGTTCGTGATGGTAAGGGTGTGCTGAAGATTTATATGCTTGCATTTTTTCTTCAGAATCCATTGGCTACCCAAAGTCGCCCATTCTGAGTCTGAAATACATAAAAGGCATCAGCTTCCATGAATACCTCTACCCTCTCCGGCTCTGGACTTGAACAGTGGTTGCGGCCTGTGAGGGCCTGAACGCAGTTTCAATAGTGATGCACAAAAACACAAACCAAACAGGTGACAATGTGTGAAGATAAAATAGTATAGTCGATGACACAATCTGACCGAGTAATCGTTTGATGGTAGATTTTGCAAGGGAGCGCCCAGTCTACTCTTGAGGCTGTTGACTGTGACCCGATAGCTAAAACAAGTTTTGTTTTTGTTAATCCATGTACTTATTTATGTCACCCATTTCCTCCTGTACTCTAACTTAGAGTAACATGTTTTTCTCGCCTTTCTGGGTATTGTTTGTCTTGGTATTAAGGATGCGATCAGTTTGGTAGCTCAACTGCGGCTGCACATGTTAAATGTTGCTGCACAGTTTTCTGAAAAAGGCTGCCACGCAGAGTGCCCATACTCACTAACTCTAAAATGGGGCGCACCAGACTTTTTTTTATTGTATGTATGCTAGGTAGAACGTCAGCCGGGCATCTACCAAAATAAACTCCAAACTGAATGCTTCCCTGCAAATTTCAAGATGTACAATTATCTTGAGGGAAAAAAGCATGTCAAGATCTTGATGTACACAACAGATTTGTGATGAAATTGGATAGATTTGACCCCAAAATTCAATTTAATCTTAAACACATCGAGTGGTTTACTGGTCCCTTGAATGAAAAAAAGACAAATTTTGCAGTGAAGAAAATGTTGATATACCATTTTTCATCACCAATAAGACTCCATGGGTGGAATACGACGGATCCAAAGTTTGATCAGCAGCACTTAGGACAGGAATGGGGGGGGGGGGGGGGGGGGGGGGAGTAGTAAGTATGGAGTTTATGTGAGATAAACAAGGCCGGTGTCACGGCGTGAGTTTACACTGTCCTGAGTTTACGCAGTGGCCCCAATGCGCGTGCGTCGAAATATGCGTCACTTCCTGACCAAATTCACGACGCCCACAGCGTCGTGAGTTTATGATGATGTGAATTTACCAAAGCATTTTTGAGGTTGCCACGGTGACCGTCTTTGTTTCGCCGATCGCGTTCGCCACTGTATCAAAGAACTTTTTCAGTGGGAAATCGATGGGTTTGTGTTTGTCAGTGGTCTGCGAGTGTTGGAAGAAAAGGTGTAGATTTTTTTCTCAACAAATTTAGATTAGATTTGAATTTTAATCGATGGTTTTGTGTTTGTTACCTTCGGACTATTTATAATTATATGCTCCCTCGTAGAGATTGTTTTAGTCACCTTTTTCATGTTTGTGTTTAAAAAAAACCACACATAAAGCTGGATATGTTCGGAATCAGAAATGCTTCCTCTAGTTGCCAAAATCAAAATGCGCCCCAGTGTGGTGGGTGTTTTAGGGTGGGGTTCTGTTCTGTTTTCTTCTGTTCTGTATTTTTGTTTGTATTTTGTCAGTTTCTGCCTCGGTGCGTGTGATTTCGGAGAAAATGTTTCAAAGAAAGCATCTGATCAGCAAACTGTTCCATCGTGCGGGTTATGATCACTAAAAACGTGATTGACACCAAAGAAACTACGTACAGTGTTTGTTGACACCTTCCTTACTCAAAGTGAAAACAACCGGCTTCGAGTTCGGCAAAATCACGATGGCGGAAGTGACGCATATTTCGACGCACGCGCATTGGGGCCACTGCGTAAACTCAGGACAGTGTAAACTCACTCCGTGACACCGGAACCAATAAGCCACGCTGCTGAAACAAGAACGACTTTCAAGTACTGAGTGTATAAAGACTGGTAATCTGAAACATGTTAACACGTGCAAGAGAGCAAAAGCATGCATGTACGGAGTGTGGCGTTAGGTTCACACTGTCTGATAATTTGAAGAAACACATGTTGACACATGTACAGGACAGAAACAGTATGCATACATGTTCAGAATGTCATGCTAGGTTCACACTGTCTGGTGATTTGAATCGACACATGTTAACGCATACAGGAGTGAAAAAGTATGCATGTACAGATTGTGGAGCTAGGTTCACACAGTCTAGTACTTTAAAGCGACACATGTTAACGCATTCTGGAGTGAAAAGGTATTCATGCACAGAATGTGATGATAGGTTCACACAGTCTAGTACTTTGAAGCAACACATGTTAACGCACTCAGGAGGGAAAAGGTATTCATGTAGGGAGTGTGATGCTAGGTTCACACAGTCTGATAATTTGAGGCAACACATGTTGACACATACAGGACAGAAAATGTATGCATGTAGAGAATGTGATGCTAGGTTCACTAAGTTTGATACTTTGAAGCAACACATGTTAACGCATTCTGGAGTTAAAAGGTATTTATGTAGGGAGTGTAATGCTAGGTTCACACAGTCTGGTACTTTGAAGCGACACCTGTTAATTCACACTGGAGTGAAAAAGTATTCATGCACAGAATGTGATGATAGGTTCACACAGTCTAGTACTTTGAAGCAACACATGTTAATTCACACTGGAGTGAAAAAGTATTCATGCACAGAATGTGATGCTAGGTTCACACAGTCTGGTACTTTGAAGAAACACCTGTTAATTCACACTGGAGTGAAAAAGTATTCATGCACAGAATGTCATGCTAGGTTCACACAGTCTAGTACTTTGAAGCAACACATGTTAATTCACACTGGAGTGAAAAAGTATTCATGTGGGGAGTGTGATGCTAGGTTCACACATTCTGGTTCTTTGAAGCGACACATGTTAACGCATTCTGGAGTGAAAAAGTATTCATGCACAGAATGTGATGCTAGGTTCACACGGTCTGGTACTTTGAAGACACACATGTTAACTCACACTGGAGTGAAAAAGTATTCATGTACAGAATGTCATGCTAGGTTCACACAGTTTGGTACTTTAAAGCGACACATGTTAACGCATTCTGGAGTGAAAAAGTATTCATGCACAGAATGTGATGCTAGGTTCAAACTGTCTGGTAATTTGAAGCAACACATGTTAACGCACTCAGGAGTGAAAAGGTATTCATGTAGGGAGTGTAATGCTAGGTTCACACAGTCTGGTACTTTGAAGAAACACCTGTTAATTCACACTGGAGTGAAAAAGTATTCATGTACAGAATGTCATGCTAGGTTCACACAGTTTGGTACTTTAAAGCGACACATGTTAACGCATTCTGGAGTGAAAAAGTATTCATGTAGGGAGTGTGATGCTAGGTTCACACTGGATGACAGTTTGAAGCAACACCTGTTAATTCACACTGGAGAGAAAAAGTATTCATGCACAGAATGTGATGCTAGGTTCACACAGTCTAGTACTTTAAAGCGACACATGTTAACGCATTCTGGAGTGAAAAGGTATTCATGCACAGAATGTGATGATAGGTTCACACAGTCTAGTACTTTGAAGCAACACATGTTAATTCACACTGGAGTGAAAAAGTATTCATGCACAGAATGTGATGCTAGGTTCACACAGTCTGGTGATTTGAAGAGACACCTGTTAATTCACACTGGAGAGAAAAAGTATTCATGCACAGAATGTGATGCTAGGTTTACACAGTCTGGTCATTTGAAGCAACACATGTTAACGCACTCAGGAGTGAAAAGGTATTCATGTGGGGAGTGTGATGCTAGGTTCACACAGTCTGGTCATTTGAAGCGACACATGTTAACGCAATCAGGAGTGAAAGGGTAGGCCTATTCATTGCGGGAGTGTGATGCTATAGGTTTACACAGTCTGGTCATTTGAAGCGACACATGTTAACGCATTCAGGAGTGAAAAGGTATTCATGTAGGGAGTGTGATGCTAGGTTCACACTGGATAGCAATTTGAAGCAACACCTGTTAATTCACACTGGAGAGAAAAAGTATTCATGCACAGAATGTGATGCTAGGTTCACACACTGTCTGGTAATTTGAAGCGACACATGTTAACGCATTCAGGAATGAAAAAGTATTCATGTGGGTAGTGTGATGCTAGGTTCAGACAGTCGTGTCATTTGAAGCAACAAATGTTAACGCATTCTGGAGTGAAAAGGTATACCCCCCGCGAGTTAGGGGGAAGAATTAAAAATTTTACCCGATGCTCCCCAGCATGTCCTAAGAGGCGACTAACGGATTCTGTTTCTCCTTTTACCCTTGTTAAGTGTTTCTTGTATAGAATATAGTCAATTTTTGTAAAGATTTTAGTCAAGCAATATGTAAGAAATGTTAAGTCCTTTGTACTGGAAACTTGCATTCTCCCAGTAAGGTAATATATTGTACTACGTTGCTAGCCCCTGGAGCAAATTTTTGATTAGTGCTTTTGTGAACAAGAAACAATTGACAAGTGGCTCTATCCCATCTCCCCCCTTTCCCCGTCGCGATATAACCTTCGTGGTTGAAAACGACATTAAACACCAAATAAACAAAGAAAGAGTGAAAAAGTATGCATGTACAGATTGTGGAGCTAGGTTCACACAGTGTGTGCTGCTATAGGTTGTCAGGGTCTTGTAGTTTGACGCAACACATGGCAATACATGCCCGGAGGAAAAAACCATGCATGTTCAGTGTTTGATGCTGGGCTTTCACAGTCTGGTAGTTTGAAGCAACACATGTCAACGCAGATCATGCAAGTATAAATATATCCTAATTAAGAATAATTATCCATGGACATATTCTAGTGCCAGGTACCTTGAAGGGACACATAGTGGCACACATATTTCGTTTCTTCAATATATATGTCATACACAGTTTTGTTAATTTCTAGAGTTGTATGCGCCACCTTCTTCTAATGTTTAAACAGTTTGGCAGCTCTGTTGGAATGACTGCAGAATGTCCACCCTTCAAGAAGGAGAAAAATCATGCATGTTAATTGTGTGAAGCACATTCAGGGATGCAGAAGTTCAAAACATTTCTGAAATTCACTAGCCCAGCGGACTAGTAAGTGTTGAAATTTAATCGACCACAGACATTATTACTAGCCTTTTTTTTGATAGTTTCCCTATGTCTCGGAAAAGAAGTGTCTCTTTCTACACCGTGACACCTTCAAGGGTTAAAATCCTCCCTCTTTCCACACAGTGACACCTTGAAGGGTTAACATCCTCCCTCTTTCCACACAGTGACACCTTGAAGGGTTAACATCCTCCCTCTTTCCACACAGTGACACCTTGAAGGGTTAACATACTCCCTCTTTCCACACAGTGACACCTTGAAGGGTTAACATCCTCCCTCTTTCCACACAGTGACACCTTGAAGGGTTAAAATCCTCCCTCTTTCCACACAGTGACACCTTGAAGGGTTAACATCCTCCCTCTTTCCACACAGTGACACCTTGAAGGGTTAACATCCTCCCTCTTTCCACACAGTGACACCTTGAAGGGTTAAAATCCTCCCTCTTTCCACACAGTGACACCTTGAAGGGTTAACATCCTCCCTCTTTCCACACAGTGACACCTTGAAGGGTTAACATCCTCCCTCTTTCCACACAGTGACACCTTGAAGGGTTAACATCCTCCCTCTTTCCACACAGTGACACCTTGAAGGGTTAAAATCCTCCCTCTTTCCACACAGTGACACCTTGAAGGGTTAAAATCCTCCCTCTTTCCACACAGTGACACCTTGAAGGGTTAAAATCCTCCCTCTTTCCACACAGTGACACCTTGAAGGGTTAAAATCCTCCCTCTTTCCACACAGTGACACCTTGAAGGGTTAAAATCCTCCCTCTTTCTACACAGTGACACCTTGAAGGGTTAAAATCCTCCCTCTTTCTACACAGTGACACCTTGAAGGGTTAAAATCCTCCCTCTTTCTACACAGTGACACCTTGAAGGGTTAAAATCCTCCCTCTTTCCACACAGTGACACCTTGAAGGGTTAAAATCCTCCCTCTTTCTACACCGTGACACCTTGAAGGGTTAAAATCCTCCCTCTTTCCACACAGTGACACCTTGAAGGGTTAAAATCCTCCCTCTTTCCACACAGTGACACCTTGAAGGGTTAACATCCTCCCTCTTTCCACACAGTGACACCTTGAAGGGTTAACATCCTCCCTCTTTCCACACAGTGACACCTTGAAGGGTTAAAATCCTCCCTCTTTCCACACAGTGACACCTTGAAGGGTTAACATCCTCCCTCTTTCCACACAGTGACACCTTGAAGGGTTAACATCCTCCCTCTTTCCACACAGTGACACCTTGAAGGGTTAACATCCTCCCTCTTTCCACACAGTGACACCTTGAAGGGTTAACATCCTCCCTCTTTCCACACAGTGACACCTTGAAGGGTTAAAATCCTCCCTCTTTCCACACAGTGACACCTTGAAGGGTTAACATCCTCCCTCTTTCCACACAGTGACACCTTGAAGGGTTAAAATCCTCCCTCTTTCCACACAGTGACACCTTGAAGAGTTAACATCCTCCCTCTTTCCACACAGTGACACCTTGAAGGGTTAACATCCTCCCTCTTTCCACACAGTGACACCTTGAAGGGTTAAAATCCTCCCTCTTTCTACACAGTGACACCTTGAAGGGTTAAAATCCTCCCTCTTTCCACACAGTGACACCTTGAAGGGTTAAAATCCTCCCTCTTTCTACACCGTGACACCTTGAAGGGTTAAAATCCTCCCTCTTTCCACACAGTGACACCTTGAAGGGTTAACATCCTCCCTCTTTCCACACAGTGACACCTTGAAGGGTTAACATCCTCCCTCTTTCCACACAGTGACACCTTGAAGGGTTAACATCCTCCCTCTTTCCACACAGTGACACCTTGAAGGGTTAACATCCTCCCTCTTTCTACACCGTGACACCTTCAAGGGTTAAAATCCTTCCCCTTTAGATGATTGTGTACGTAACTGTACATGCACATGCTTCCGTTTCGAAGTGTACATTAAAACGGATCAGCCTGGCTTCTTCCTTGTTGTGCAGACTTTGTGTGTATGTGCATTAGTTTGACTGACAAATTAGTGTCATAATAAATTCGGCAAAGAATCTCCAATCCACTCTAGAAGCAGCCAGGCTTCTGAGTTTTGGCATGCGTCCACGTAAATCATCTCATCTGTAGAGGTGCAGTTGATCGGGAAAAACAAGGAATAATGTATCTTTAAGACGCATCAAACCTGTTTGATAACATATCATATTATTTTGGGGGAATGTTTTATTGTTCTGAGAATTACTCAAAGTAAACGGTCTATAATTTCATCGCCTGTGATGTAAAAGATTGAGACATGAAATGCATACATAGTATCCTTTCCCTCTGTTTTTTTTTTTAACCTTTTTCCTTTAATACTACTTTCTTTCTTTTTCTTCAAGAAAAGGCTTTTAAAAAATAGATATTAGTTGACACTTTATTTAATTTGTTAGAGTAGGTTAGCTATTAAACTTACTTGACTTGCAATCTTATAGATATTGAAAGGCTTTGTGTACTCCATTGTATGTTAAGAAACAGATACAAGAAATTTAAAACACTCTGAAGAAAATATTAATACTGAACTGTATTCATTTTTATTATATTTGAAAATGTTTGTTTAGCGCCAGCAGAAAAGCGCCTCGGTTAATAATGTCGCAATGTACAGAAACTGTAGTTTTGAACAATGTTGCTAAGCATGGTTTGTGTTACATTTTCATATTCTCATTTCAGAAGATATTATAAAAGTTAGACTGTTGAAAGAATGCTGATACGCTTAATTTTTATTTCGCAGGTTTGTTGAATGCAAAAGAGTCGGAAGCTCTTGCGGCAAAACCTTTTTACACTTTATTCCAAGTCACACGGGTATTTGATGGACTTTTTTTATCTATGCCTATACAATTTTGCCAGGAAAGACCCTTTTGTCAATCATGGGATCTTTAACGTGCACACCCCAATGTAGTGTACACGAAGGGACCTCGGTTTTTTGTCTCATCCGAAAGACTAGCACTTGAACCCACCACCTAGGTTAGGAAAGGGGGGAGAAAATTGCGGCCTGACCCAGGCCTCAACACGCAACCTCTCGCTTCCGAGCGCAAGTGCGTTACCACTCGGCCACCCAGTCCTGATGATACTAATGATAATTAGTATAGACTTTATATGGCCTGACCAAACAGATCTGAGGACCAAAATGTGGGGAGCACTGGAGGACCTGGAAAGAACGTCCATGTTCATGGCATCCTCCGGATTCCGAGCCTGACACAACCGTCGTACGAAGAAGAAGAAGAAGCAGTATCTAGACTTTATGATCAGCACTGAGCCTGACATTACAAAAAAAACTATGCTTGCGGATTGTTTTTATTTATTTTTTATTTTGAATTTTATAGCAAGAAAGTATCCGCTTTGGAGATGTTTTCTTCAGTGTTTAAAGGTCATTTGCTGTGCTTAATCTGCTTTGAAATGATTTGTAAAGAAGCTAATTGATTAAATCTAAATGTTATCTGAAAACATGCAGTTATCATAGAAAAGGCTCTTCTGTGACACAGTCATGCATCTATTCATCATCGTGTTTTATTCAGTTCTTGTGAATGTGCATTTGTTAGGTCAAACAAAAACTATGTGATTCAGGAATTCAAACATCTAGTCTAGCGAGAGTTTGCTCATTCCATGTTGTACAGGGTCAGATCGCACTGCATGACTTTAAAGTGTAAACAAAGGCAATGTCCATTGGAGACAATACCGTACCAAAAGACTACCCAAAACAACGTTTTCGCTTTGAATAATTGCACGGGCATTCATGCAAGCACTTATAATACATGCTAAGGCAATCCTCGTGTGCGCAGGTGTGATATATTACAACCTTAAACTCAGTGAACTCTATAGCTCTACTCCAATCTGTACTCTATAGTGATCTGTGTAATATCTCCGCTCACAAGAGCCAACAGTTTGATGAAATGAAGAGAGTCTGTGCGTGGACAAATCTTGGAGCAATTAGGGACAGTTTGGGTCAATAGTACCCGCCTTTAAATAAAGTCCCTATCTTACAGGTATTAAAACTGTAAGCTTTGTCAGACCTACACTTACTTTTGTGTAAAGATAGCCATTGGTGCAATTTTTTTCTTCACATAATTGTTTTGTATTTATTTTTCACATGCTAATAAATCCTGGTCAGATTCGAGTTCCTGAAAGGATGGCCGAGTGGTAAAGTGCACTTGCCTCGGAACCGAGAGGTTGCGAGTTCGACCCTGGGTCGGGGCGTAAGCATTTTTCTTCCCTTTCCTAGCCCAGGTGGTGGGTTCAAGTGCAAGTCTTTCGGATGAGTCGAAAAACCGAGGTCCCTTCGTGTACACTACATTGGGGTGTGCACGTTAAAGATCCCACGATTGACAAAAGGGTCTTTCCTGGCCAAAAAAAATGTATAGGCATAGATAAAAAAAAAAAAAAGTCCAAATACCCGTGTGACTTTGAATAATAGGCCGTGAAAAGAAAAATATTCGCCGTAATGGCTTGAGATTTACTGGCCGATGTGAATGCGTGATATATTGTGTAAAAAATTCCATCATACGGCAGATATTAATATGTAAAGCGCTTAGAGAACGTCAAGCGCTATATAAATCTCCCATATAAATTGTACGCAGCCTTGTGTACAGTCACTTCTCCCCGAGTGCTTTGGGAGCTAGTTCTGTGGCCACTGGGAGACCTGTCTGTTAGGTTTCTCTTGACCTTTTTTCTACGAAAAATTTAACTTCTTGTGTTTTGTTGGTTGTTTGGTATTTGTTTTGTGTTTTTATCAAGAAATCACAATCGGCATTGTCGTGTTAGCTTACATTTTGTCCATTACACTTTGCTCGTTGTTGAATGCCAGTTTCCCGCAGTGGGGCACTGCGGTTATGAAATTAAAGGCCCCTCCTGTTTTTGGAACCGCAGGAGCTTTCTAGTTTGCTGTTAGGTAGATTTTTGGTTCCTCTTTCCTGTCATGCTCTCTTTTTCTTCATGAATTCTTTTCTTTTTTCTGCCTTCTTGCTCATTCACCTGTATTTTTTCCAAAAATCTCTTCTCTTGCCGCTTGTCTCGCGATTCATGTATAGTTTAATCTGTTAGTGTTCTGATGTAAGTCCAGCAGTAGATAGGTTAAGCCTATTTTAACATACTGGAAACTGGTAATCTTCCAGTAGGTATTAATTTAGTTTTACTAAAGCCTGCTGGGACACAAGTAATGGGTTAGTGCATTTGTAAACAGGAATCGCTTGACAAGTGGTCCCCTTCATCCCCCCCTTCCTCGTCCTGATATGGCTCTGCGTAGTCGGCTGGACGTTAAGCAACAAATAAACAAACAAACAAACAGATTGTCAAGGTCGAAGCTTTCATTACAGAGTACATGTACATTCATTCTTGATCACCAAAAGGTGTGTCTGAGTTAGCTTGTCATGGTAATGGTGTACCTGGTGATAAAGAAAAGGCATTTATATGGCAATTCAAAAGAGTTTTCCGTGTCACTCTTTGTTTATGCTTCTCACATATGTTTGCAACTTATGAAACAAATTGATGTTGATAGACTCCACTGTACGTTATAACTGTTCAATTTTATACTTCTCACGTATGTTTGCAACTTATGAAACAAATTGATGTTGATAGACTCCACTGTACGTTATAACTGTTCATTAAATTACATATTCTTACTCAACTCACATAGATAGCAATAACTTCGTTTGGTTGCTAAGACATTGAAGCACCGTTCATGAACTTTTACTTGCGGGATATCGCAAGTTCTCGTATGGATGGAACATTTGGCCTGCCAGCCATGGTGGCTGCGAGACAGATGCTTTCTCGTTGTTAACTGTGAGTATATATTTTACCCACCACCTAGATTAGCAATCTGCTATCTATGTGAGTTGAGTAAGAATATGTAATTTAATATAAAATTTCAAAAATAAATTTTCATTTAATTAATATACTTACCAACTCACATACTGAATTCCCTCCCAGCCTTCCCCGCAAATTATTTAAAGGGATATGGGTTTCAGAACGGAATGAGTATTACCGGTATACGGCTTGCGCATGCGCGGGCGCCGGTAGGGGAGATAACTGCCGCGACCCATGCCTTATATGGCCGGTGGTTGTTTTTCTTAAGAGTTATCTCCCCATGTAACCATGTAAGAGTGCTTCAATGTCTTAGCAACCAAACAAAGTTATTGCTATCTATGTGAGTTGGTAAGTATATTAATTAAATGAAAATTTATTTTTGAAATTTTATAATTTTATACTTCTCACGTATGTTTGCAACTTATGAAACAAATTGATGTTGATACTGATAGACTCCACTGTACGTTATAACTGTTCAATTTTGTGCTTCTCACGTATGTTTGCAACTTATGAAACAAATTGATGTTGATAGACTCCACTGTACGTTATAACTGTTCAATTTTTGTGAACAGGGCACACCTTTACATTGTATTTGTCACCGTGCCTTGACTTTTTCCCACTAGGAGCGTCGAAGAAATTCAGACAACACGTCCATGTTTGTGCTAAGCAGGATTTGTTTCTTTCTCTCAATTTTCTTCACAGGTTTTTGTGTCCTGTGAACATTTCACAATGTATTTTCATCAAATATTTTATAATGCAGACTTCTGTCAGTCTCGTGTTCCTTTTCTTTTAAAATAAAGTATTTTCTGAATTTGTAAGTTTTCACAACATTGCATGATATTCTTTGCGAGTAAAGAAATAACATTTTAAGTACAACCACACAAGGCTTTTGGAACATTTGAGAAAATTTGCCCGACTGTGTGTGTGTGTGTGTGTGTGTGTGTGTACACTTACATATGTTTGTCACAAAACTTCACAAACATCAGCATTCGACATGTATGACTGTATCTAATGTTACATAGCTTGACGTCAAAATGAAATCTTGTTGGGTAGCTGAACATCAAAACACAAGTTCCTGTTAAGGAGGCATCTATCTTGGGTTTCTCTCTGGCGAACACAGAAAGGTAACACGTGAGACGAGCAGCTAAATGTCTATTTTATGCTAGCTAAGTGAAGCTTAGGCATAACAGCTTTTACTGTAATTTTAAGGACTTGGACCGAGGAAACCACTTTAGAATCTCTCCTAATAACCCCAGTGTAATCTTTAGGGTCTGATTGTATCATGCACAAGAAGATTTTAGGAAATAACTCTGTCAGGGTTTGTATGGGTTGTGAAAGAGTGAATACCCTTGCTTTTCACTGACAAACAACTTCACACGTGCTCCTGTCCACATGTTTCTGACACCCATCGCTAGTGATTGGCCCCTCGAATGTTTGTCCGAGTAAAATGCAAGGCAGGCATGGGAATTGAAAATTGTAAAAAAAGGCGGAAAATTTATAACTGAAGACGCGAAGTGTCAAGTTGACAGCGCAAAGCGCCTAGCCTTACTAGGGGGGTCCGGGGGCATGCCCCCTCGGAAATTTTTTTTCTCCAAAGAACCCAGATGGTGCAATCTGGTGTCATCTAAGCTCCAAGTTTGCCATTAAATTCTGTTTTTAGAATCAGAGTTTTTAGTACAAAAATGTACCAATTTTTGCTTCTTTGAAGAAAAAAAATATATACATGTATTATATGGTTTAAATTTGTAAAAAAAAAAATTGATCTGTTGAGACAAACAGGAAAATGTAACTTGTAACACAATCTGTGCAATCTGGTTTACTTTCAAACATAAAAGTTCAATAACTGAGGCGGGCGGTAGCAGTGCGTGAACAAAGTACGGAAAGTTTTCGAGGGCTTTTGCGCAAAGGCCAAAGTAACCGGTGCTTTTTTTGTGTGCCTCCCCCTTTTATTTTTTCGCCGGACACTTTTGCATTTTCGGCGGAACAAAAAAAAAATTCGGCGGACAATTCCCATGCCTGGCAAGGGTATTCACTCTTTCACAACCCATACAAACCTGACAGTTATTTTCGGTATTTGTCTATTTTATAACCCATGATCAATAACTGAATGCATAGATTGTATGCTTCAATTTTCAGGGAAAACAGGGACTAAGCACTCTTAAAAGCTTTCTTGTTGCAGAGAATGTCACTTTTACTGCACAGTCTATGCTGAACTCCTAGACTACAAGATTTATCCCCCCTCCAATTAAATAAACAAATAACACACACACATACACACCAAAAAAATGAAACAATACACATAACTAACATGAATTGGTCCAACAGACTTGTGGGTGTTTTTCTTCATCTATAAGGTTCTCATGTTGCATTCTCTCCTTAGATCTGTTGATAATAAATCATCCACAAAACACAAGCTGGCAGTATGAAAATAACAAGAGAATTTCTTGTTATCGTTTATTATTTTCTATTTTCAACAATTGTTCAAAGACAGGTGCACATGTATGTGTGTCATTAGTCAGCAAGCATAAAGTGACTAACACATTCACACTGGTTTTAGGCAGTGAAAGTGCAGGCCTGGGAACCCCTGTTTTGCACTTGGAGTATTCTCAAACAAACTTGGTGTTTTGTCCAGAAAAATAAGCATTTGAACAGCCATGATTCAACCATGCTGCAAGTGTTCATCGCACCGTTAGTTTTCCAATACATTTAAAACAAATGCTTCTTTCCATGTTTATTGACAAAAATTGTAACCATGTGTCAACACACTGGATCGGCATCGGGACGCACTAATGAAGAAAAGTAGTCTAGGAATTGTTCTCGTCGTATTTTTTTCCCACTGACCGTACTGATCGTATTCTAGACAATCAAGCGTACTGAATACGGCGAAATCGTATGGGTTCCCACGTCTGATAGTGATACTTAACTTATTTACAAAACCATGGCACTTTAAAGACCAACAATCACCTCTATAATTATGTACTTGATAATTCAGCTGAATATAAATTTCACTCAAAAGTATCTGACAACTGCGTGCTTTTAAAGAGCGCACTGGGACTGGCTACCAACTGCTGCCAGACCCTACTCTGCTTGCATTAAGTCATACTGCCAGCAACTCTGAAGCAGAAAAAGAGGAGCAAATGCCCATGCGACTCACCTATGCCATACATAATATGAATCAGAAATAAATTATCTGCTGTCCTGGCTCAACAAACGTTCTAGAAAATGATAACTTCCAACTGATTTACTCAAAATAGACCCGAATGTAACCTTGCAATCTGAATAGGACCAACCGGATTTGGACCATGTCAGGGTCATTACACACAAGAAGCATGTGAAGTTTTAACAAGAAGAGCAAACGCTCGATCGAGTCACTTTCGCAGTTCTGAATATTATATGAGGCATCAGATGGACAGGAAGAAATTGCTATTCACAACACAATGCATACCTGAAGCATACCTGTGACCTTGAAAAAGGTCAAAGGTCACCAAAGCAGACGTCAAAGTGTAGAGGTCACTGGGAGTCACGTTCACATAAAATTTGAGCCCGGTCACTTTTATAGTTTCCGAGAAAAGCCCAACGTTAAGTTGTGTGTTGCCGAACAGAAAAGGCTAGTTATCTCCCTTGTTTTTCTGATAACGTTCGTAAAAGGCTACAGATGTAAATACTTTGATGTAAAGAATAATCCTACAAAGTTTCAATCACATCCGATGAACTTTGTCAAAGATATAAAATGTCTAATTTTTCCTTTGACGCTGACCTGTGACCTTGAAAAAGGTCAAAGGTCAACGAAACCATCGTTAAAGTGTAGAGGTCATTGGAGGTCACGACTAAACAAAATATGAGCCCGATCGCTTTGATAGTTTCCGAGAAAAGTCCAACGTTAAGGTGGTGTCTACGGACGGCCGGCCGGACGGCCGGCCGGACGGCCGGACGGACGGCCGGCCGGCCGGACAGACTAACACTGACCGATTACATAGAGTCACTTTTTCTCAAGTGACTCAAAAATGTTGAAGAAAAGTGTTTTCATTTTTATGACCTGAACCTGTACCGACTGCGACCTTGAAATTTAATGAGGGTCAACCAGCCCACAGTCATGGCATCAAGCCATAGGAGTGTGTGGAGTGTCAAAGCTCTAGCTTTAAAAAAAACAGAGAACAAGTTCTTGAATGCACACTTTGGCACAGTATTCCCAGCTCATTTATACTGGCATGGCACTTTGTCTAAATCAGCTTTTACATGGCTTCTTTTTTGAATTGCAAACCACAAAGCCCCCACCCCGCCCCTTCTCTGATACTAGCAAGCCCCCTTTAAAGACATAACAAACTGAGAACATTGGATCTCAAAGGAGAGGAACTTTTAAACAGAAGGTACATTAAAACAGGGAGCCACTACACGGGGGCTCCATAAAGAGCCACTACACGGGGGCTCCATAAGGAGCCACTACACGGGGGCTCCATAAGGAGCCACTACACGGGGGCTCCACAAGGAGCCACTACACGGGGGCTCCATAAGGAGCCACTACGCGGGGGCTCCATAAGGAGCCACTACGCGGGGGCTCCATAAGGAGCCACTACGCGGGGGCTCCATAAGGAGCCACTACGCGGGGGCTCCATAAATTGTACAAAACACATTCTGCCAATAAGACAAAAATGACACTTGAAGACAGAGGACTACAACAAAATGTACAACTCTACAACAGGCCTAAAAGGCAGACAGAACAGGGAGAGCGCTCTTGTCTTCACTTTGTGACAAAAATTCTACCTTCAAGCCAAGCATGGCCTACCATACTACCCACGCCTCATCAAACAATACATGTAACAACAGTAAAAACAACACAAAGTCAAATTTCCAACCATCACTCAAAGGAATCTACTGCTTTGTGTTAACATCTCCACTGCTTTGTGCTTGCAACACTGAAGGTTATCTCAAGGTCACTTTACTGCCTGAGTCACACTAACTAGCTGCATCAGTCCTTGGGTCTTTTGGCTGGGGGTGGGCCCTCGCTGGGCTGAGCCTCAGGGTTCCCCGACTTTTTGCCAGAGGATGCTGGAGCATCTGAAGACTTTGAATTCTCAGGCTTTAATGATGATGACTTAGCTTGCGACTCTTCAGCCTCTTTCGCAGACAGAGCTCCAAAGGGCCTTGAATCTCCCGATCCTGACAGAATGTCAAAGTGAGCCAAGATTCCCCAGTGGTCGCTAGGGAAACGGTGCACGTCGGGTACCCTCTGAAGCCCGACCAGCTCAAAGTAGACGGGCTTGAGCTTGGCTGGTGGTGAGCACTGTCGCAGGTAGAGGCGGTCGAAGCGCAGCCTGGTCCGCCATTTGCCGTCGGTGGCCAGGTTGTCGTTGCGGTAGGTGTCCCAGGTGTAGCGCGCCTCCTTGCGGCTGCCGGTCTCCTCCCACACGTCCACGATGCCCTCTGGCAGCCCCCCTATGCTCTCCAGCTGAAACAGCAAGAAATAATAATAATAAGGGTACATGTACTTATATGGCGCAAATCCTAATATAGTTCTAAGCGCCTTACAATCAATCTTCATTATAATAATGTTCATTACAGCAACAATACATGTTTCAAGAATCTTCAAATAAATAAAAACACAATCACGTACACAATGCACATTCAAATAAATCGATTTTTATCAACTACAATCACAAATCAGACATAATAGTTTTAAATACAGTCATAATACTTGTCGATAATCACCACCCAAAGGACCAACAAAAAGCGGTTGTTATAAAAAGGTGGTTACTATAGAAAGGTGAATTATTCAACAACGTAAACTTGTTGGGTATCCTTTGGGGGCTTCATAATCCGCAGGTGATCATCGTCAAGAGGTGGTCGTCAGAGCTGGTTTGACTGTATCATTAACAATCTACTTCTGTGACAACTGACACAGGGAGTAACTCCGTCAATTTCAAACTTGAAAAAAATCGTAGTCAAAGAACCACTGCTAGTTTCCAAATTCATTTACACTCAAATCTTGCAGGCAGCTGGTAAAAATTGAAACATATATGTGTCATAGCTAGCATTGTGTATAGCAGACGTTATGAGATCTGCATATGGGTTCTCAAAACTTGACTAAATGGTATCAGGATCAGTTCAAAAACCATGAACACGCCCACCTCTTTGTCTCGCAGATTGAGATCCCCTCCAAAGAGCACAGTGCGTTCAGTGGACGCGTCCTTCATGCGGTTGAGCCCGATCCCCAGCTGTCGTTTACGCTCCCCTGCGTGTGACTTGGTGCTCTCCAGGTGTGATGTCATCAGCGTCATGGGAACACCCTTCACCGTGCTCTGCACATCATGCAATACATGATATTTTTAACGGAAAATGTCGCCATTTTGTACAGTGGAACCCCCCTTTTAAGACCTCTCAAAATCTGACAAAATCAGGTCTTAACAAGGAGGGAGTCTGAAAATGGGGGTAAATTTACAGAGGTTATGAACAAAAAATCTGAGAAAACAGGGTCTTAAAATGGAGGGAGTCTGAAATTGGGCGGTTTTAAAAGGGGGTGCCACTGTAACAGCCCTGTCACCATTTTATTTACTTGTCAAATAAAAGAATGGAAGAGTTATCTTTCGTATCTTTTAATGAGTGAATGCTTTCATTTATAAAACATTGAATTGATCTCACGGTTAAAAAAATACAAGTATGGAGTTAAAGACCGAATAACATTTGTCTACTTCGGCTATGTCCTTTCAGAGCGCCATTTTTTTAAAGTGTCACATACCAGAAGAACCATTGGCGAAGACTGTACCACAAAGGATTCCGGACTGTTTGAGAAATAGATGCTGCTTACGAAAAAAATATATGCCGAGCTTCAAGCGGCATAAATCTGCCGAACGGTCATGTAGCAGTGACAGTTATTTCCTACCATCGTCAATTCTACTCACATTGACGACCAGCAGGTTGCGCCCCATGGTACTGGAGAAGTAGGGAACAGTCTCAAAGTCGTCCAGATGCGTGTGTTGCTTGTGTAGCAGAATGGCTGTGTAGTATCCCTCCTTGCTGCTAGTGCCACCGCTGATTATCTTGTAGTCTGTCAGACTCTCACGCAACACGCTCTCACTGTTTGCAACCACCTCTTGCAGCAAGGCCACCTCCACTTTCTCTCTGAAAAGAGACAGAAGTATTGTGTCAGAGAGTATATTATCCCAACCCACACTTTGCATTTTCTACAAAAGGTGACAGAAAGAATGCACAAGCATTGTGTCAGAGAGTACATTATACCTACCCATTTTCTCCGAAAGGAGACAGACAAACGCACGTTCATCGTCTCAGACTGTACATAATCCCCACCCCACCAAACACTTTACATTTTCTCAGAAAGGAAAGGAGACTGAAGAAAACGCATAATTTCCTGAATCCAATTTATCTCTGAAACTTGAAAGGGGAAAAAAATACGCACACTATCTCAGATATTACATTACCCCCACTTCTCCGAGAGAAGACAGAAAAAGGACAGTATCTACCGAAAACATTTCCACTTTTTCTCTAAAAGCAAACACACACAAAAGCACTTATCACAGGATAAAAATTTAACTCACGCTTTGATAGTGTTGATTACAGCTCTAGTGCGTTGTTTCAGGTTTGCAGTGTCAAGGCCATCGATGTTCCAGGACATGACGCGAACACGATGAGGCTGGACATCAGGTACCTTGGTTTCGCTGCCCTCCCCTGATCCCCTGGAACAGACATACAGACTATGTACATAGTTAATTAATCATTCTCTTGAAGGAGCTTGTTGGTTTGTTTGTTTGTTTGCTTAACGCCCAGCCGACCACGAAGGGCCATATCAGGGCGGTGCTGCTTTGACATATAACGAGCGCCACACACAAGACAGAAGTCGCAGCACAGGCTTCATGTCTCACCCAGTCACATTATTCTGACACCGGACCAACCAGTCTTAGCACTAACCCCATAATGCCAGACGCCAGGCGGAGCAGCCACTAGATTGCCAATTTTAAAGTCTTAGGTATGACCCGGCCGGGGTTCGAACCCACGACCTCCCGATCACGGAGCGGATGCCTTACCACTAGGCCAACCGTGCCGGTAGGAGCTTGTTGGTACGGATGAACCCCTCTTTAAAGTCCCCCCAATTTAAGACTTCCTCCCTCTTAAGACCTTAGATCTTTGGATTTCCTATTCATAACCTCTGTAAATGTACCCCCATTTTAAGACTCCCTCCTTTTTAAGACCTGATTTCCCCAGATTTTTGGAGGTCTTAAAAGGGGGGTTCCACTGTAGTACAACTAGTGAAATGTTGTGCCCTCCGCTGGAACATACATACGGACTATGTACATAGTTAGTTAACTAATTGTTCTCTTGAAAGAGCTTGCTGGTACTACAACTAGTGACATTTTGTGCCCTCCGCTGGAACATACGGACTATGTACCTAGTTAGTTCATTAATTGTTCTCTTGAAAGAGCTTGTTGGTAGTACAACTAGTGAAATTTTGTGCCCTCCGCTGGAACATACGGACTATGTACATAGTTAGTTCATTAATTGTTCTCTTGAAAGAGCTTGCTGGTACTACAACTAGTGACATTTTGTGCCCTCCGCTGGAACATACATACAGACTATGTACATAGTTAGTTCATTAATTGTTCTCTTGAAAGAGCTTGCTGGTACTACAACTAGTGACATTTTGTGCCCTCCGCTGGAACATACATACAGACTATGTACATAGTTAGTTCAGTAATTGTTCTCTTGAAAGAGCTTGCTGGTAGTACAACTAGTGAAATGTTGTGCCCTCCGCTGGAACATACATACAGACTATGTACATAGTTAGTTCATTAATTGTTCTCTTGAAAGAGCTTGCTGGTACTACAACTAGTGACATTTTGTGCCCTCCGCTGGAACATACATACAGACTATGTACATAGTTAGTTCAGTAATTGTTCTCTTGAAAGAGCTTGCTGGTACTACAACTAGTGACATTTTGTGCCCTCCGCTGGAACATACATACAGACTATGTACATAGTTAGTTCAGTAATTGTTCTCTTGAAAGAGCTTGCTGGTAGTACAACTAGTGACATTTTGTGCCCTCCGCTGGAACATACATACAGACTATGTACATAGTTAGTTCATTAATTGTTCTCTTGAAAGAGCTTGCTGGTAGTACAACTAGTGACATTTTGTGCCCTCCGCTGGAACATACATACAGACTATGTACATAGTTAGTTCAGTAATTGTTCTCTTGAAAGAGCTTGCTGGTAGTACAACTAGTGACATTTTGTGCCCTCCGCTGGAACATACATACAGACTATGTACATAGTTAGTTCAGTAATTGTTCTCTTGAAAGAGCTTGCTGGTACTACAACTAGTGACATTTTGTGCCCTCCGCTGGAACATACATACAGACTATGTACATAGTTAGTTCATTAATTGTTCTCTTGAAAGAGCTTGCTGGTAGTACAACTAGTGAAATTTTGTGCCCTCCACTGGAACATACGGACTATGTACATAGTTAGTTCATTAATTGTTCTCTTGAAAGAGCTTGCTGGTAGTACAACTAGTGACATTTTGTGCCCTCCGCTGAAACATACAGACTATGTACATAGTTAGTTAACTAATTGTTCTCTTGAAAGAGCTTGCTGGTAGTACAACTAGTGAAATGTTGTGCCCTCCGCTGGAACATACATACAGACTATGTACATAGTTAGTTAACTAATTGTTCTCTTGAAAGAGCTTGCTGGTAGTACAACTAGTGAAATGTTGTGCCCTCCGCTGGAACATACGGACTATGTACATAGTTAGTTCATTAATTGTTCTCTTGAAAGAGCTTGCTGGTACTACAACTAGTGACATTTTGTGCCCTCCGCTGGAACATACATACAGACTATGTACATAGTTAGTTCAGTAATTGTTCTCTTGAAAGAGCTTGCTGGTAGTACAACTAGTGAAATTTTGTGCCCTCCGCTGGAACATACAGACTATGTACATAGTTAGTTAACTAATTGTTCGAACCGGCACGGTTGGCCTAGTGGTAAGGCGTCCGCCCCGTGATCGGGAGGTCGTGGGTTCGAACCCCGGCCGGGTCATACCTAAGACTTTAAAATTGGCAATCTAGTGGCTGCTCCGCCTGGCGTCTGGCATTATGGGGTTAGTGCTGGGACTGGTTGGTCCGGTGTCAGAATAATGTGACTGGGTGAGACATGAAGCCTGTGCTGTGACTTCTGTCTTGTGTGTGGCGCACGTTAAATGTCAAAGCAGCACCGCCCTGATATGGCCCTTCGTGGTCGGCTGGGCGTTAAGCAAACAAACAAACAAACAAAAAACTAATTGTTCTCTTGAAAGAGCTTGCTTGTACTACAACTAGTGAAATGTGCCCTCCGCTGGAACATACAGACTATGTACATAGTTAGTTAACTAATTGTTCTCTTGAAAGAGCTTGCTGGTACTACAACTAGTGTCATTTTGCTGCCCTTCCCTGATCCCCTTCAACATACATACAGACTATGTACATAGTTAGTTAACTAATTGTTCTCTTGAAAGAGCTCGCTGGTACTACAACTAGTGAAATGTTGTGCCCTCCGCTGGAACATACAGACTATGTACATAGTTAGTTAACTAATTGTTCTCTTGAAAGAGCTTGCTGGTACTACAACTAGTGACATTTTGCAGCCCTCCCCTGATCCCCTTCAACATACATACAGACTATGTACATAGTTAGTTTTAAATGAATTGTTCTCTTGAAAATGAAAGAGCTTGCTGGTACTACAACTCGTGATATTTTGTGCCCTCCCCTGAAACATACATACAGACTATGTACATAGTTAACTAATTGTTCTCTTGAAAGAGCTTGCTGGTACTACAACTAGTGTCATTTTGCTGCCCTCCCCTGATCCCCTTCAACATACATACAGACTAAAACTTATGTAAATAGTTAGTTTTAAATGAATTGTTCTCTTGAAAGAGCTTGCTGGTAGTACAACTAGTGAAACTTTGGGTCTTTCTGCAGCGACACAATTTTTAAGTGTGAGTGTGTGCGTGTGCGTGTGTGTGTGTGTGTGTGTGCGCATGCGTGTGAATGTGATGGGGAAGGAGGGCCCCTCCTGTAACCAGTAACCTGCAATGTACGAATAGATTTCCTCTGACCCAAGGGTGTCCGTTCATGAGAGGGACTGCTGTACTATAAAGGATAACTTACATCGACTGAGCGGCTGCAAGGGGGTCTTCAGCTGCATTCAAGGTCGGGTACTCCTGCATACTCTCCCCATAGCCTGGGTTCTGTGCAAAGAAGGCGTCCAGAGCTCTCTGCACAAACAGCAACATTTGTTTCACCAAGGATGACCAAATCTCAAAATTTTAACTCGCCTAGCTGCGAGAAAGTCACTAGTGAACTTCCTGCATCTGCAGTGTTTATATGGCTTTAACACTCGATAGAAAACACAAAAGTTTTGAATTTGACTAGAATTTTCACAGGCCAGCCAGGCGGTTTCTGCTAGCCCGGCGGATTTTTCACTCGCCCCTGGCGATCGGACGGACAATTTGTCCATCTCTGTTCACATAACATTTTCGGGGGGGTTCGTGAGGGTAAGGGTGTGCTGAAGATTTATATGCTTGCATTTTTTCTTCAGAATCCATCTGGCTACCCAAAGTCGCCCATTCTGAGTCTGAAATACATAAAATGCATCAGCTTCCATGAATACCTCTACCCTCTCTCTGGACTTGAACATTGGTTGAGGCCTGTGAGGGCCTGGACACAGTTTTATTAGTGATGCACACAAAAACAAACCAAACAGGTGACAATGTGTGATGATAAAAAGTCTATAGTCGATGACACAATCTGACCGAGTAATAGTTTGATGGCAGATTTTGCAAGGGAGCGCCCAGTCTACTCTTGAGACTGTTGACTATGAGCAGTGACCACAGTCTGACAGATTGTTCCACAGGTTTACAACCCGATAGCTAAAAATGTTTTGTTTTTGTTAATCCATGTACTTATTTATGTCACCCATTTCCTCCTGTGCTCTAACTTATAGGAACAGGTTTCTCTCGCCTTTCTGGGTATTGTTTGTCTTGGTAAGGATGCAATCAGTTTGGTAGCTTGAAGCTGCACATGTTAAATGTTGCTGCAGTTTTCTGGAAAAGGCTGCCACGCAGAGTGCCCATGCTCACTAACTCTAAAATGGGGCGCACCAGACTTTTTTTTTATTGTATGTATGCAGCTGCATGAAGAACATGCGGCTATAGATAAGACGTCAGCCCGGCATCTACCAAAATAAACTCTAGACTGAATGCTTCCCTGCAAATTTCAAGATGTACAATTATTTTGAGGGAGAAAAGCATGTCAAAATCTTGATTTTAAAACAGATTTGTGATGAAATTCGATAGATTTGACCCCAAAATTTGATTTATTCTAAAACACATCGAGTGGTTTACTGGTTAAGTCCCTTGAGTGAAACAAAGACAAATTTTGCGTTGAAGAATATGTTTAAATACCATTTTTCATCACGAATAAGACTCCATGGGTGGAATATGACGGATCCAAAGTTTGATCAGCAGCACTTAGGACAGGAATGGGGAGGGGGGGTGTGTGTAGTAAGTATGGAGTTTATGTGATATAAACAAGGCCGGTGTGACGTTTTCATCTTTCGCCGTGGTGATATTTCGATTCTCGGCCTCGTTGATCTAGTATAAACTCTAGTCTACACTGAACAAAAAATCTCCCTTTGATAGTACTGATGAGCGACCTTGTGTACCTTACATTCATGGGGCCAAATTTGTCCAACCAATTTTTGAGTCACTTGAGAAAAAGTGACTCTATGTAATCGGTCAGTGTTAGTCTGTCCGGCCGGCCGTCCGTAGACACCACCTTAACGTTGGACTTTTCTCGGAAACTATCAAAGCGATCCAGCTCATATTTTGTTTAGTCGTGACCTCCAATGACCTCTACACTGTAACGATGGTTTCGTTGACCTTTGACCTTTTTCAAGGTCACAGGTCAGCGTCAAAGGAAAAATTAGACATTTTATATCTTTGACAAAGTTCATCGGATGTGATTGAAACTTTGTAGGATTATTCTTTACATCAAAGTATTTACATCTGTAGCCTTTTACGAACGTTATCAGAAAAACAAGGGAGATAACTAGCCTTTTCTGTTCGGCAACACACAACTTAACGTTGGGCTTTTCTCGGAAACTATAAAAGTGACCGGGCTCAAATTTTATGTGAACGTGACTCCCAGTGACCTCTACACTTTGACGTCTGCTTTGGTGACCTTTGACCTTTTTCAAGGTCACAGGTATGTCTTGAAGGAAAAAAATTGAAATATCATATCTCTGAAACTATTCATCGGATTTGATTCAAACTTTATAGGATTATTCTTTACATCAAATTATTTACATCTGTATTGTGTTGTGAATAGCAATTTCTTCCTGTCCATCTGATGCCTCATATAATATTCAGAACTGCGAAAGTGACTCGATCGAGCGTTTGCTCTTCTTGTTTTTAATTTAACTTAGAAATTTGATTCATCCTAAAATGTTTCCCTTCTTACTCAAGGGACGTAACCACTCGGTACACGTTTTCAAATAAATCGATTTTGGGGGTGAAATCTATTACATTTCACCACCAATTTTCTTTACATGCAAGAAACTGACATGCTTTTCGTCCATAAATAATTTCACTTCTTAATTTTACCAGGAAACAACATTTCAGTCTTGAGTATATATATCGAGGGGGAAATATGTACACAGGCGAAAGATGAAATCGTGACACCGGCTGACGTCCTACAAGGCTACATATTGCTGCATGTCTCTGTCTGTCACAGAGGAAAAGAAACCAACTGTCAACAACATAAGTGCAAAAGGCATGGACGTCTGTCTCTCTCGCTCAGAACTTACGGCCACTATCCACTGTCGATCTTGGAGGAAGAACATAGCTAGAGCTGTGTCGGTTCCTGTGACTTCTGCAAATTTCTGACATCTTTCCTCGCACTCTGCTGCAGAGGGCAAATCGCTCTCCTGCACTTCGCCTTCGCTATCGCCTGAAGACATTCTCTGTGTTTAATTGAAAGCCGTGGGTTTCACGCAAAAAAAAATCTGAATCCAGAAAACGAGCTTCAGTTTCAGGCCGCTTTTGATAGCAGAAGATCTCAGCGTCCGCGGGAAGATGGCCTATTATATCGAACGTTGAGAGTAACGTCCCCTGATAGAAAGCTGCACATGAGTTATGGTTCTTATCTAAAGCAGCTGGAACTGGTTTTCACCCCGCGGATCCAGTTCTGGCAGTGGAATACATAGCAAGCGGGCCTTCGCATGGCCACTGTTATCATTATGACTTTATTCTGCTGGAGAAAAACTGTTTGTTTCTGCAGCATTTCTGCATAATGTCATCTTTCGCAAGAGCAACGGTTTTTTTCTACAGTAAAACAGTTTTACTGCAGTAAAATGATTGAAATCAAGAATGCTGCAGTAAAACGATGATGTTGTTTTACTGGAGACTGAAAACTGTTTACACTTTTTCTTCAGCATTTTGGCATTATTCAGTTATTCTGCAGAAAAACATAAATGCTGGAGAAAAACTGTCCTTTCTGCAGCATTTCTGCATAACAGTGTAATCTTTCGCCGAAGCAACGTGTTTTTCTGAAGCAAAACATTACAGTAGTCCACTTCGTGTTCGATTTGCTTCAGAAATTGTTCACGTTCGGCCACCAGTAGTTGTCAAGTTGAATATCTGAGTAATGCCCTTATGCTACACGCCTTCTGATTGGTACACTGCGGAACAAATTATTATACTATCCCAGCGGGGGGCGACGAATACAAACGCTACTTTACAAGGTCGTTCATTTTTCTCCAGAAAAACGGTCACAGACTATTCTGAAGAAAAAGTTAATCGCAATAATGCTGCAGAAAACCCAAGTAAACATTATGCTTCAGAAAAACTGTTTTACTGCAGTAAAAAACGTTGCTTCGGCGAAAGATGACATTATGCAGAAATCATGCTGCAGAAAAGACAGTTTTTCTCCAGCATTTCGGTTTTTCTCCAGAATAACTGAATAATTGTCATAATCCGCCAAGAGCCAGTTCAAAATGCTGCAGAAAAAATGTAAACAGGTTTTCTGCAGTAAAACAACAGCACCGTTTTACTGCAGCATTCTTGATTTCAATTTTACTGCAGTAAAATGTTTTGCTGCAGAAAAAAACGCTGCTTCGGCGAAAGATGACATTATGCAGAAATGCTACAGAAAAGAACGGTTTTTCTCCAGCATTTGTCTTTTCTCAGTGCAGAATAACTGAATAAAGTCATAATCCGCTAAGGATACACTGTCGCTATTATACCGTCCGCCATCGGCGATTGAAGCCATAATTATCTCGCTGATCGCTGCTTTTCCGTCTCTACTCAGTAAATCAGTTTTGATACGGTTTTGGCGTAACATATTGGTTCGGGGTCACCCAAATGTCATTAAAAATTGGAGTTTAGATGACTGGGTTTTTTCATGTTGAACACACACACACACACACTGGCACACACTACTGACACACACACCCTTCAAGGGCGGATCCAGGAGGGGCCCCCCACCCAAACTTTTTTGCACAACTGACTTGAAGGCGCGAAGCGCCTGAATTGAGGCCTCAAAGCGCCCGAACATGCTAGGAGGGTCCGGGGGCATCCCCCCCCCCCCCCCCCCCGAATTTGTTTTTTTCCAAGGAAGCAAAATCTAGGGCCACCTGAGCTCAGAAACTGTCATTTCATCACTCGAGGATCTCTCTCTCTCTCTCTCTCTCTCTCTCTCTCTCTCTCTCTCTCTCTCTCTCTCTCTCTCTCTCTCTCTCTATCTATTCTCTCTATCTATCTCTCTCTCAGTCTCTCTCTCTCTTTTTTACATTTAGTCAAGTTTTGACTAAATGTTTTAACATAGAGGGGGAATCGAGACGAGGGTCGTGGTGAATGTGTGTGTGTGTCTAAGGGTGTGTGTGTGTAGAGCGATTCAGAGTAAACTACTGGACCGATCTTTATGAAATTTTACATGAGAGTTCCTGGGTATGATATCCCCAGACTGCGTTTTTTTTCATTTTTCGGATAAATGTCTTTGATGACGTCATATCCGGCTTTTCGTGAAAGTTGAGGCGGCACTGTCACGCTCTCATTTTTGAACCAAATTAGTTGAAAGTTTGGTCAAGTAATCTTCGACGAAGCCCGGACTTTGGTATTGCATTTCAGCTTGGAGACTCACAATTTAATTAATGAGTTTGCTCATTAAAGTTGTCATTAAAATCGATTTTTCGCAAACAGTTTTAAAATTGATTGCATCGTATTCTTCATCACATTCTGAATCTAAAAATATTACATATGTCATGTTTACTCTTAAAATGTGATCACAATTAACGAAAATAGATTAATTAGTCTTACGATTAAAATTTAAGAAATCGACCCAAAAATGATTTCATCTTATTCTTTATCATTTCCTGAATCCAAAAACATATAGATATGATAGGTTGTATTCAAAACAAGCTCAGAAAGTTAACAACAATAGAGAAAAGCGCGCTTTCCTGCTTGGCACAATACGCTACCGCGCTAATCTGGCGTGTCAATATCACTACGTTTTGCACGTGGGAGGTGAGCGATTTCCTTCACGCGGGGATTGACGAAGCTGTACAGTCTTGGTAAAACAATACAGTGCGATCAGTTACATTCCGTGAGTTCGACAGCTTGACTAGTAAATGTGGCCGTAATTTCGCCTTACGCGACTTGTGGGCCCGGGCCCCCTTAGTCCCCCCCCCCCCCCCTCACCCCCACCCCCCTTAAATCTGCCACTGCCCTACACTCAGTGATAAAAACACACTAACACGTAACACACTCACACACACACACACACACACCATGGCACACACACACACGCACACTGACACACACACACACACACACACACACTGACACCGTGACACACACACAGTGACATGATTCATGAGCAAACTAATGAATTAATTTTTGTAAGTTTCCCGGGGGCCATCCCGGGCTAAAATTTAATCCCATAGCTCGTGGATCTTGACAAAGAATGTGTGACCAAATCAGTTTTCGATCAATTGTATTAATGCGACTGATATAGTTGCCACAGTGCCGCCTGAAATGTTGTAAAAAGTTGGATATGACGTCATCAGAGGATTTGGAACAACTTGAAAATAAATAAAAACTCTTGGAATAGTAGTTTACAAGAATGATTTGTATGTTCAGTTTCATGAAAATCTGTCCACTGGTTTTCTCCGACGGCCCGGACTCGCTGCCCTACAAAACACTGACACGCACATGCTGACACACACGGGCACTAACCCGAACACATACACCTCAGTAACAACCGTAACCTTCAGTATTCAGACCGTATATCAGATTCATTTCTTCTTGTGCGCATACAACCGTTCGGAAAAAAAGAGAAAAAAATCCCTGCGCTTAGAACTGTACCCACGGAATACGCGCGATATAAGCCTCATATTGATCGATTGATTGACAACCCAGCTTCACTACATATTCTGATTTTTGGGTCGATTTTGTAATCCTCATTCATTTGTCAGTCTCTGAGACTCAAGCTCAGCATGGGTTGAGACAGACTCAGTGTCAGTGTTCAGAGCTCCCCACGGACGCCGCTCAAGTGACCTAGAAGCCGGTCCCTGGACCCCCAACTTTAATTTGGGTCCTTGGACCCTATCCGGTGGAACTTTAGAGGGTCCAAAGAGGATGTTCATATTCTTGCTTTCGGAAGGCACATCAGTCCTCAGCGACACATAACCCTGGAGCGCTCATGTCAAACTATAATGCCATCTTTTTGAAGCTCGCTGAGGCATTTACAAAAACATTATGATCACATGGGTTAGATTAACTCCATGAATTTGAGTCGGTACAGATCTTGCAAAACAATTTTTGAAAACAGTACTGATGGTACGCGTGATAACGGATATATTTAGTGCGTCCCGGGACCCGCTATTTTCATTTTTACTGAGTGCGTCATCGTGGGACCCCTCCATGCAGAATTTCTGTTGGCGTGTTTTCGGCTTCTAGTGCGTATATGACGCAGGGACACATAGTTTGGGGAGCCCTGAGTATTCAATGATGCGAACGAAAGGTGTGTCAGTCATACGGACATACCCACAGGTGTTTTTTTTTATTTACTCCACATTTTTTTACTTCCAGTAAAAATCTCGTACGCAAAAATGGGATGCGGGCGAAGGGATAATGCCAATAAGTGATCTCGCGCACACGATTGTCGCGCTACCCTCCTTCCACCACCAAGACTAACAGGGGACAAGGGAGTAAGAATTTCGTACACCTGGCATGGGAAGTTAAACTGATTGCTCGTGTTGGGGTGAAGTAATTTATTCATTATTTATTCGTCAGGGGAGTAACATTTTTGTACGAAATGTTTACTCGGAACTCACCTGTCTTGGGGAGTAATTTTCTCGTGCAATGGGGGAGTGCTTTTTTTGTAAAGGGAGTAAGTTTTTCGTACGAAATGTTTACTCCGGAGTAAAAAATCTCGTGGGAGTAATTTTCTCGTGTGACACCGGCAAATCATGATTGAAAACAAGAAAGGTAAAACATTGTCAACGTTTAGTTCAATATACAAAAAATTAAACAAAACAAAAACATTCACAAGAACCTCGGCCAAATGGCTTTTGAAGTGGACAAAAAGGAGACACAACAGTCAAAAAGTAATAAATAGATAATGCTGTGACTTGTCTTAGAATGCCCGCAAGATTCTAAGCCGGATAAGTCACAGCTATAGCATCAATCATTTCTCTATTTATTTAATTTTGTGTATATTGTTTGTATCCCTTCAAGGCCTCAAGGCCAAGTCTTTTGTGAATGTTTGTTTTTTTTTGTCTTCTCCTCTTCTTCTTCTTCGTTCATGGGCTTAGACCCCCACGTTCACTCATGTTTTAAGCACAAGTGGAGTTGTACGTGTATGACCGTTTTTACCCCGCCATTCAGGCAGTATACGCCGATTTCGGGGGAGGTATGCTGGGTATTTTCGTGTTTCTATAACCCACCGAACTCTGACATGGATTACAGGATCTTTTCCGTGCGCACTTGGTCTTGTGCTTGCGTGTACACACGAAGGGGGTTAAGTCACTAGCAGGTCTGCACATAAGTTGACCTGGGAGATCGGAAAAATCTCCACTCTGAACCCACCAGGCGGCAGTGACCGGGATTCGAACTCACTCACGACCTCCCTATTAGGAGGCCGACGTCTACCCTCCACGCCACTGCGCCCGTCTTTTTTTTGTCTTGAATTAAACGTTCCAAAACTTAACCCGTTTTGTATTTTCAGCAATTCCACGCGAAATCAGTTTGGCACTAATAGACCAGTTCCTTGTGGATGGCCGTACGTGAGTTGTTCCTATCTGCAAATCTGAATACAATGATCTTTCATCGAGATAGTCTTGGTGTGTGTGTGTGTGAGAGAGAGAGAGAGAGCGTACGAAATCCCCACTCCCTAAACCTCCCCCTTTTTGAAACCTCCCTCCCCAGGCCTCACGAGTTTTCAATGAACCCCTGTTAATTCTGAAGGGGGAGGGGGGTGTAGGTTTTACTGTCCCTCTGTGTGTGTGTGTGTGTGTGTGTGTGTGTGTGTGTGTTTGTCCCGCTGTCCGTACTTTACTTGGATCTCTGGTCTTTAGGGGTCGATTGAGCTGAATTTTGGTGTGTAGTATACCCAAATACAACGCATCAGAACTGCATGGGTCAACAGGGCCAACTCATGTAACTACTTCCTTTGCAGACGTGGACAGACAAATGAACAGACAAAAAGAGACATAGACAGGCAGTCAGGGAAAGAAACACACACACACACCCCGCACATGAAACACAGAAGGCAAAAATGGTGATTTCAAGCTTTTATTCTTTTATCCCAGAAGTCTCTCGTTTATTCATATCCCACTGTCCTTGCCACACTCCTTCGTCTCACTCACCCACTAGCAACCTAACATTCTCTGACAATAAATCATTGAGAGTCCTCTAATTCTTGCGTGAAAAAAAAAGCATTTTTACATTAGCTGGCAAATATATTTAAACAAAATAAATTCCACGAAAGCTGACGTTTGAGGTCTATTGTGGTTGGCTTCTGATTGAACAGGTCTTCCTAATTCAATTGGAATGTTCTGGTCAGCAAGATGTCTGATTAGACCAGTGTTATCGCAAAACTTTTTCTGCAAGATCTGAGACCAGTATTACCACAAGACACTGTCTGCAAGATGTCCGATTAGGACCGGATTATCACAAGGCATCTGATCAGACTAGTAGGATAGCATTACTGTAGCAAGAAACAAAATCAAAACCTAATAATAAATGTCTTTTCTATATCGCGAGTCCTTTGAGGCACTTTACAAATTATACATTCTAAAACATAACATCAGCAAACACACAAAAACATACACATCACTAAACGAAACAAAGCAAACTGTGCTTACACTCAAATAGAACACACACACACACACACACACACACACACACACACACACACACACACACACACACACACAGAGAGCTTCTCTACTCAAGGCTTACACAACAAATTGCCTCCAGGGCTATGCTGGTTCACAATAGTTGACCTTCATGCCACACCATCTAGCTATTCCTATCGCCTCTAACAATTGTTTGGTAGCATATTAAGAAAATTGGTAATAGATGTTACGTTCTTTTTGGGTATTCTAATGAGTTTTTCCAACAGCTGGGACCTCAAGAGTTATCATCATGGATCTTCACTGCTGATGCAAAGTATTATGCCTATACATTACATACAGCAAAAGCATGCAGGTGTATAATGCTCACATCCAGATATCAAAGTTACCTCACCAATGCAAACACATACCTTGTTTTCACGCTGTGTGCTGGTGTAGTGTACAAATAATTCAATTTCAAAACCAAAGTGAAAGTCACATCACTGAGTTGTCAGGTGTATAAATCCGAAACAGGGAGACTGCGAACATTCCGAAACCAAGAAAAAACAAGAAGGGCAAAGCCCATATGACTCACATGCTTTACACATTTTTCCTACCAAAATACATGTGACCTTGACCCAAGGTCAAGGTCATCCAAGGTCATGCAACACAAAGCTGTTAATTCAAGACATAGGAAGTACAATGGTGCTTATTGGCTCTTTCTACCATGAGATATGGTCACTTTTAGTGGTTCACTACCTTATTTTGGTCACATTTCATAAGGGTCAAAGTGACCTTGACCATATGTGACCAAATGTGTCTCATGATGAAAGCATAACATGTGCCCCACATAATTTTTAAGTTTGAAACAGTTATCTTCCATAGTTCAGGGTCAAGGTCACTTCAAAATATGTATACAATCCAACTTTGAAGAGCTCCTGTGACCTTGACCTTGAAGCAAGGTAAACCAAACTGGTATCAAAAGATGGGGCTTACTTTGCCCTATATATCATATATAGGTGAGGTATTGAATCTCAAAAACTTCAGAGAAAATGGGGAAAATGTGAAAAATAGCTGTTTTTTAGGCAACATTTTATGGCCCCTGCGACCTTGACCTTGAAGCAAGGTCAAGATGCTATGTATGTTTTTGGGGGCCTTGTCATCATACACCATCTTGCCAAATTTGGTACTGATAGACTGAATAGTGTCCAAGAAATATCCAACGTTAAAGTTTTCCGGACGTCCGGACGGATGTCCGGACGGACGGACGACTCGGGTGAGTACATAGACTCACTTTTGCTTCGCATGTGAGTCAACAAGTCGCGTACGTAAGGCAAAAATACAACATTTAGTCAAGCTCAGTCGAACTCACAGAATGAAACTGAACGCATTGCATTTTTTCCGCAAGACCGTACACTCGTAGCATCATCTGTCCACCGCTCGTGGCAAAGGCAGTGAAATTAACAATCCAGAAAAGCGCGGTAGCGGTTGCGCTGAGGAGGATAGCACGCTTTTCTATATCTCTATTCTTTTTAACTTTCTGAGCGTGTTTTTAATCCAAACATATATCTATATGTTTTTGGAATCAGGAACGGACAAGGAATAAGATGAAATTGTTTTTAAATCAATTTCGGAAATTTAATTTTAATCATAATTTTTATATTTTTAATTTTCAGAGCTTGTTTTTAATCCGAATATAACATAATTATATGTTTTTGGAATCAGAAAATGATGAAGAATACGATAAACGTAATTTTGGATCGTTTTTAATGACCAAAGTCATTAATCAAATTTTAAGCCTCCAAGCTGAAATGCAATACCAAAGTCCGGCCTTCGTCGAAGATTGCTTGGCCAAAATTTCAATCAATTTGATTAAAAAATGAGGGTGTGACAGTGCCGCCTCAACTTTTACAAAATGCCGGATATGACGTTATCAAAGACATTTATCGAAAAACTGAAAAAAAAGTCTGGGGATATCATACCCAGGAACTCTCATTTATTCATTTGGTGTTAAACGTCGTTTTCAACCACGAAGGTTATATCGCGATGGGGAAAGGGGAGATGGGATAGAGCCACTTGTTAATTGTTTCTTGTTCACAAAAGCACTAATAAAAAAATTGCTCCAGGGGCTTGCAACGTAGTACAATATATTTATTACCTTACTGGGAGAATGCAAGTTTCCAGTACAAAGGACTTAACATTTCTTACATACTTACGACATGCTGGGGAGCATCGGGTAAATTCTTCCCCCTAACCCGCGGGGGGTAAATGTATATCAACATTCAACATGTTTAAAATGCTCCTGGACTACAATTACTTTGTCCTGAACCTGTCATTCTTTAACACTTTAAGATATCCTGATGCAAGACACACTAGTATTCACGCACGATTAAAACAAATAAAAGGGGAATATCTCAGCCGCTCCCTGGTCGTGCACTGTCTAGGTAGTCTTTGGCCTCGTTGATCTTTGCTGCGAGATAGGGGGAGCCACCTGTAAGCACACATTAATGCAGCATATTTAATTTGTATAATAACTCAAAACCACACACTAACAAAGCTGGCTGAAAGAAGGAATATCTGAGGAATCGTTTATTTCTCTATGAAAAATTACTTGATACCAAATCAGTAATGAGTGTGAAGAGTTTATTTGTTTGTTTCGTTCAACGGCTGAAACTCCCACGGCTTTTACGTGCATGACCGTTCTAATCCCACCATTTAGGCAGCTATACGCCGCTTTTGAGGGATGCATGTTGGGTATTTTCATGTTTCTATAACCTTGTGCTTGCGTGCACACATTAAGGGGGATAATCAATCAATCAATATGAGGCTTATATCGCGCGTATTCCGTGGGTACAGTTCTAAGCGCAGTGATTTTTTTAAAATTTTTTTTTTTATTTTATGCAATTTATATCGCGCACATATTCGAGGCGCAGGGATTTATTTATGCCGTGTGAGATGGAATTTTTTTTACACAATACATCACGCATTCACATCGGCCAGCAGATCGCAGCCATTTCGGCGCATATCCTACTTTTCACGGCCTATCATTCCAAGTCACACGGGTATTTTGGTGGACATTTTTATCTATGCCTGTACAATTTTGCCAGGAAAGACCCTTTTGTCAATCGTGGGATCTTTAACGTGCACACCCCAATGTAGTGTACACGAAGGGACCTCAGTTTTTCGTCTCATCCGAAAGACTAGCACTTGAACCCACCACCTAGGTTAGGAAAGGGGGGAGAAAATTGCTAACGCCCTGACCCAGGGTCGAACTCGCAACCTCTCGCTTCCGAGCGCAAGTGCGTTACCACTCGGCCACCCAGTCCATAAGGCACTAGCAGGTCTGCACAGTAGTTGACCTGGGAGATCGAAAAAATCTCCACCCTTAACCCACCAGGTGGCTGCGGCCGGGATTTGAACTCACGACCTTCCGATAAGGAGACCGATGTCTTATCCACTAGGCCACTGCGCCCGTCAGTGTGAAGAGTGTTTACCAGGCTCTCCCTCAATACAATGCACCCCAGGGACCTCCTCCTTCTTTTTAAGATCACAAAATATGAGAAGTGGATCTGAAAATGGAGGTAAATTTACATACGTTATGAACATCTGAGTTATCATAGTCTTAAATCTGAAAAAGGGTGTGGAGGGGGGTTCAACTGTAGTAAGAAGCAATTTTTCATCTTGCACCGCCTTGCCTCATACCTTTGTCAGGATGGTTCAGAAGCATGATACGCTTGTGTGCCTCCTTGATCTTTGCTTTGCTTGCCGATGGACTGAAAAATAAAATGAAACACGAATGTTAAAATTGTTGAGACAACATAAAACTAAGCTTTGACTGTAAAACTGCAAACATAAAAATCTTTAATTTGTCGAACTGCTCCTGAACAGCTATAGTACACATGATAATATTATGTAAAGCATAGTATTCCACAGTTACATCATTTCTATACGAGTAGAGTTTCATCTTTGAGAAAGAACTTCATGTTTGTCAGGTTCAACTTCTGTTCTATTAGCAATTTATCTCATAATAAGATGGTGTTTTTCCCAATGGACATTTACAAGCCAGGCTAAGATTTAAAGTTGCCAGACATTATTGTATACATGGATACACTTCACTTCCGTGCCATCCCAAGCCTTATCTTTACCTTTGACTTTAATCTACTATTACCAAATTATCATCACAGTCACACCATGAAATCTTGTCAAGAAATAAGTACATACACGTCAAGCATTCCACCTGCCTATTGTCTCCAGAAAATGTTTTTCTTTGTTTCTTTGTTTCTTTGTTTTTGGTATCAACGTATGTCCCACTCTGCCGTACTTTCACAAATAAATAATTCATTAAAAACAGAAAATGACATGAAACATTCTCACCCCATACCCCAAAATGAATATCGTTGGACAGTTAAAAACAAAAACAAAACAACAAATTTCCATCCGAATAAAATTTTCTGTCATCACCTCACACCAATAATGAGTCCAGCTTCTCTTTTGTTGACCTTGGGGTCAAATCCTCCTTTGTAATATTTACTGAAAGCCTGAAACATTGGGAGCAAAAGCTTGAAAGGAAGACAAAATGTACAGAAAGAATGGAGTCACCTGACACCAATAATGAGACCAGCTTCTCTCTTATTCATTTTGGGCTCAAATCCTCCCTTGTAGTATTTGCTCATAACCTGCAAAAAGACAAACTTTAATTGAAAACAGCGTCAAGCTTGAAGATTTAACAGATCAGGTTTGATCCCTGTCTCTGTCTCTGTACCCCCATCCCCACCCACTAGTTTGTGATGATTTATCAAAGATGAAAACAATAGTAGTAACAACACATTTAATTTTTATCAAATGAAAACATATGGCTGTCAATGAGTTTCAACTGCAGTAAAAAAAAGAAATGAAAAAAACAGATTGATTTTACAAATGTTTTGTTGGTGTTGTAATAAAACACAACCTACAAAGCTGTTATTAAAATGTTTATCTTTTGTTAGAAAGACAGAATAACCATGGGCAATTAAATGCTGATGCTATAAATCATCTATATGTCACACGCTTTCCTTCTTTGCCACTACTAAAGCAAACGTGTGCAAGATTGTATGTTACACGCTTTAGGACTGAGCATGGCAAGCACGGATTCAAACACAAAATCGTCCCTCCAAAAGTCAAAAAATACACACACGACTTTTATTTCTTCTGCTGTTATCGTTTCTTCTCTTTACAAATTCTTCAACGCTCAGAATACTGAAAACGGCATCCCAGACGACAGTACTGTTTCCATAGGCGAATTTAGCTGCCCTTGGAAAGTGGCTCGCTCAGAAGGCCTGTTAGTCTGACACTATAAGGACAGAGTTCTGAACATAGATGACAAAGATTCCGGAATGAACAAACATTTCGCGGATGCAGACACAGAAAGACGTCATGAAGATTGCGATGCTTCAAAAGATACAGACTGTGACGATGACTGTGACGTCATTCACATATGACCGAGACGTCATTCACAGCTGTTCGGTCACTTCCGTCAAAAAGTAGATCTCTCCACAATGGCTGTGTTTAGGTTTTTCAAGCTTGAGTACACAAAACGTGTTTGTTCTCTCCTCTGTTGAAGCTGTGAGACATAAATGCTATTCCGACTTGGTCGTGTGACAGAGTTTTCTTCCACACTCGATTAGCTGATGTCTAACTCAGCCTGACGGCTTCGTTAGACAATCAACGTAATCTCGTGTGGAAGAAAACGTCTGTCACACGACCAAGTCGGAATAGCAGGTAATATATCTCTTTGAGTCGTATAACACCCCAAATGTATGCAAATGCAGCAGCCTGTCACACATGAACTTGCGTAATTAATGTGCTTGCCATTTTCCAACTTCATTCAAAGTCCACAATAATTAAAAATATGAATTTAATTTGGATATAAATGTATCTTGTTATGTGTGTGCATCCATGATGTACATACCCCACTGGCAGGCAAGGAGTCTAGCTGCTGTTTAATTGTGTTCTGGGCGAGCTTCCCATAGCGGACGGCATAGCGACCTGAGAAAAAGAACATGTTTTGATAATTTGTTTCCCATATCATACGCATACTTTATTATCATACTTTATTTGGGTCGCTTCTTCCAAGTGGAAAGCTAGCGGCAGAGAGAGTCATGCTACCCAAGTATGAGATTGAGCATGTTCATTTGTTAAATCAGTCACCTACATTTTCAAGAAAACTGCATTCAAAACAAAACAAGAAGGGCAAAGCCCATACGACTCACATGCTTGACCTTGACCTTTACATGACCTTGACCTTCAGCTAAACCTAGCAATGACATCATACACTAAGAACGGCTTTACACATTTTTCCTACCAAAATACATGTGACCTTGACCCAAGGTCAAGGTCACCCAAGGTCATGCAACACAAAGCTGTTAATTCAAGACATAGGAAGTACAATGGTGCTTATTGGCTCTTTCTACCATTAGTGAACGACGAAGAAGAAGAAGGCTCTTTCTACCATGAGATATGGTCACTTTTAGTGGTTCACTACCTTATTTTGGTCACATTTCATAAGGGTCAAAGTGACCTTGACCTTGATCATATGTGACCAAATGTGTCTCATGATGAAAGCATAACATGTGCCCCACATAATTTTTAAGTTTGAAACAGTTATCTTCCATAGTTCAGGGTCAAGGTCACTTCAAAATATGTATACAATCCAACTTTGAAGAGCTCCTGTGACCTTGACCTTGAAGCAAGGTAAACCAAACTGGTATCAAAAGATGGGGCTTACTTTGCCCTATATATCATATATAGGTGAGGTATTGAATCTCAAAAACTTCAGAGAAAATGGGAAAAATGTGAAAAATAGCTGGTTTTTAGACAACATTTATGGCCCCTGTGACCTTGACCTTGAAGCAAGGTCAAGATGCTATGTATGTTTTTTTGGGCCTTGTCATCATACACCATCTTGCCAAATTTGGTACTGATAGACTGAATAGTGTCCAAGAAATATCCAATGTTAAAGTTTTCCGGACGGCCGGACGGACGGGGGGGGGACAGACCAACGGACGACTCGGGTGAGTACATAGACTCACTTTTGCTTCGCATGTGAGTCAAAAATCTACAAATGTTTTTTAAAGTGAATATCTTTTTGCCTTTTTTACGCTTTGCAGATGTTGTGCTTGCTGAAGGCTTTTTTGCAATGTCTCTTATGACTAGATGTACATCGAGAACTGAATTATGATGTGATACCAGCTGCATGAAAAATGGCATCTAAAAGTAAAACCCTGCATGCACTGACGATGTCAGCACAGTAAAATCAAAGCATACATTTTTGTGGAAGAGGTCTTTTCTTGAGCCCCTCTTTCCTGTATTGCTTATCCTGGAATAAAATTGTGTACATTCACTTAATTCCTGGGCAGTTACAAAACAAAACCAAACTGGATATATATATATACTCACGGAATAAAATAACTTAACATGTTTTAAAATTTAATATCTCAAAATCGGAAAAAGTTGCAGGAGAGCGGGGTGGTACGATCATAGAACCATCAATTCCTGAGAAGAGGAAAAAAACCGGAATGTTCTCGGTTGCTTAGTTTTTTCACAATTGGTCCTCAAAGACGCATGGTGTCATTTTGGAGTTTACTAGACTGACGCCTAAGCTTGCCGACGCTGCCGACAGCCAGTGCACGCTGTGTGTGCTGTAAACAGGTAGGCCTGCACTCTTTGACTCTCGGGGCACGTCTACCCGTACTTGAAACCTGCAAAAGGTCTGCTGCTGATCCACGAATATTGCATGAAAGTACTGCCTTTGGTTTGTCCGTTTGTTTGTGAGTGAAAACAACTCACTAAAATGTTTCTTTCTCTTTGCCCAAAACTGTCCACTCTGTCTTTCTCTTTCACCATGCCACGAACGTGTGTGAACGATAGACTCGTCGCAATAGGGATGTTGAGAGGAGGGATGACTTATACTGATGTTGCTAGGAGATTCGGAGTGACCAGGCAATCAGTTGCCTTGTGGCGAAGAAGGTACCAGCAAAACAACGGTAACGTTCGAGACCTGCCTCGCCAAGGACGGCCCCGTGTCACCAATCCTCAGCAAGACCGCTTCATTAGGGTGCAGCATCTGCGTAATCGATTCCACCCGGCTACTGTGAAATGAAATTTGTTTTGTTAATAAACGTATTGAGGCTAACCTTCACAGCTCCTGTGTAATTTAATTGCGGCTGCGATCAACCACACGCACAGTGCTGTCAAACACACAGTGCTAAGTTTGTAAACTCCAAAATGACACCATGCGTCTTTGAGCTCAAATTGCAAAAAAACGGAACAAGCCAGACTATTCCGGTTTTTTGCCCATAATGAGCAATTGAACAAGCTTTACGTTGGTACAAAAATCACTCCTGTAACTTTTTCCGATTTTGAGATATTAAATTTTAAACAATGTTAAGTTATTTTATTCCGTGAGTATATATATTATATATTCTTTGTTTGGCTTTTCTTTTCCTTGATTTTGTTATATGGGTGGTTTTCAAAAAAGTAAGAATTTTCTTGTCCCTGTACTTTCATAAAATCTTACCAATAAACGTATCAGTATTTCTCGATGCAAATTGTTTTATCGTAAAGAGCAACCATTGTACAAGAAGTGGGGTCTAACTTTTTTTATCAAATATTGCTTTTGATTATTACTATTGTCCATACAATATCGAGTGGGTGGCTAAAAATAGCTGTCCCACGTAAAACATGGTAAACTTGAACTGTCCATAAAATTCTTGAAAAAAAATTCAGGCTGTCCAGAAAAATTATTTTTAAGGTTATTTATCCATGAACTTTACATTTCAAATTCTATTTACCCCTTTCTGCCAACAGAATGACAGAAAAAATAAACTGAAGATGAAAAAATCATTGTCCCACGGTTTCATGTCAGTGGTGTTACCATCACACAAGTTTGGTGGAAAACATTGGTTTCCCCCCTTGCTATCCATCTTTATATTCGCTGAGAGCTCCTTCCCTTTACCCTCCATAACTTGAATGCAGAGAAAGCCGGCACTGTGAGCTGTGGACCATTTACAAGCCTTTGGAAGCGAAGCAGGTAAGGGTATGTTTGTAAATATTGTCAGTGGTGTTACTAGGTGCAGTTGCAATAAAACACACTCAGGGGAGAAACTGATAGCTCAGTTAGTGGTATTAGTAAACCACTTCCACATGGTGCAAGAACTTTGGATCACGCATGCTTGGGGGAGCAGTCATTATTTTTTAAACTTCATTTTGTCAGTGGTGTTACCGTCAGTGGTGTTACCATGCTGTAGGGTAACACCACTGACAGAATGGTAACACCACTGACATTCGAAGGTCTTTTTGGTGTATTTCACACAGCAGAGACGGGCAACGTTAATTGAAAAGACTACTGGAATGCATACATGGGAAAGAGGATGCTAGGGACTGGGCAGGATGCTTAAAGAAGTAGTTGCTGGTACTTGATGTAGCGTGGAGCTATACATTGCAAGTTATATATCATGTTATATCAATTGTAGCATGCATTATAACAAACACATGCTAAGTATGTACACTTTTGTCTTAGGAGCTGGCGTATATACCGCAGTCATGGCCCTATCTGCTGCTGAAAAACAGCGTCGTTACCGACAAAGGAGAGATGCAGACCCAGAAAGCGAAAGCCGTATCCTGGGGTGGTTGTGGAGGTTGATGGTGAAGAGGTCTATGTGGACTGTATGAATGCGGTGGGCAAGGGATTTACTAACACTTTCTTCTGGCCCAAAACATACCAAGATCTCTGTTGGTATGACCATGACAAAATTCTGGCCGTCATCCCACAGCCTGTTCGTACTAGCAATGCAGCAGACCAGTTTTCAGTTGATGAGGCAATATGGAGAGCGGTGGTGGGAAAGTTGAAGGCTTGAAGCATATGATTTTCTGCAAGGGTATTGTCAACTTGACGAGGTTCTGGTATCAAATGCACCGCAAGACATTGTTCATTTTTCTACTACCAAGCCTTTTTTATTACTGCCATGCATTCTGTCAAGAAACGCTGCCTGAAGAGTGCAGGTGCACATATTACTGTAACTTTCTTTTGTGCCCAGGAAAGAAATGAAATGAGATGGATGCAAGCATATCTCATTTGTATTACTGCCTGTTACTTTTTTCTTTATTGTCATGTTGTATTTGCTTGCATTTTCCCCCCTAAGTTTTCTGTTTGTGCTTGTAATCTGTTTGGAACAATTATTTGAGCTGTCGCATTAACCATGTGCATTTGCAATGTGCTACATTTATGTTCAAGTTGTGAAAATGGCATAACGATGATGTCAGTATGCCATTAGTGTTACCAGTTGTCAGCGGTGTTACCAACTGTCAGTGGTGTTACTAATGTCAAGTTTTGTTACCTTTTTGGAATAAGTTTGTGACATTTATGCATAAAACCTGTTCAAAACAATGTCAGTGTTCAGTTTTAACATGAGCATTACTGATAAATTGTGTTGTTCTTGAAATCTCATTACAAATTCTTTAATGAATGGTGTTTATGTCATTGGTGTTACCAAAAGTAATTTGTTTCACTGTTGCCTACAATGAATGTACCTCTGAATAGTTAAAGTTATGATAATTTCACTTTATCAGAAGTCTCTTTTGGGTTTCAAATTCATAATGAATGTTCATGGTGACAAGTATCTTATTTCCAATTTATAATAAATTCAATTTTTGTATGATGATTGTCAGTGGTGTTACCGACTGTCAGTGGTGTTACCGCTATGTCAGTGGTGTTACCATGCTATTTTTTAATTTTTGTCCATAATTCCTTGGACATTTTAATCAGTACAATGCTTTGTGTTTATGCCTTTAAGTCCAAAGCATACACAAAAAAATAATCGTAAAAATTTTATCACTCCTTCATCTGCTCCGTGTGAAAGACAATGATAAAAAAAACAGTAAATCAGAGCGAAAGGCACATTTATGCTCTGAAACCTGATATTTCAGTGCAGCGATACATGTTCAATCATGATCAATTGGGAGATCATCTTTAGGCTCTTCAATCCATATGCAAATCAGTATGATATCGCCTTATTTTGTTTGATAAAAAAAAATTCAAAACATGGTAACACCACTGACATTTTTTCCTTGTTTATTTTCATTAATTATTTTTTTCTTCTCCACTGTTTTAGACAAAGAGTGCCCATTTTGTGTTTTGAATACTTTAATGTTTCCTTAATCATTCTAACTCACAAGAAAGTTGATTTGATTAAAGTCATTTTGAAAAATTCATCTGTCTGAAAATTCTTACTATTTTGAAAAGCGCCCATATATTATATACAAACACATAAGGAAAAAATAACCAAAACAAGCCTTCACGTTTTCACCAATATTTTGGCCTCGTGGCCTTCGTCAGGATATTTTTCGTTTAAACATTGAAAATTTATATTCAATAAATAAAAAATTGAAAAAGGATACCAACCTCCGAATCCCACAGCTGCAATTCCCAGCCCTGCCAAGATGAGTCCAGTGGCCTGTGGAAAATAAAGAGAAAATATAAAGCCTTGTAAGCAAGTTGTATCCAGGTTTCCCAATTGCTTCGTTTCCGGCCGATTAATTTATGTGGAGCACGTGATGCGCAAAAAAGATATTGGCGGTCTAGAAGTGTCGTCTGCGCAATGATCGCGGCGGCTTTCTTGACCGCCAAGGACGACCACGCACATTGTGAGACGTCATTCGTTAGACCTCAATAAGGTGCAACATTTCCACTCCAGTATTCAACCGCTTCATGATCTTGTAGCTTAATTACTCTATAAATGTCACTTTTTCAGTATGATAAACCGAAATTCTTAATACATGATCATCATGTTATGTACTTTTTTTAAACTTGGAATATTACTGCTGCAAGTGCAACAGATATGATGTATTTGTAAATGTACGTCTGATGCATCGTCATGCCCTTTACTTCTACCTTCAGGCACACACACACACACACACATCATACAACGTTACAGTACATGTATAACACACACGCGCATTCACCCTAAGACGTAGAAGTTACAGAATATGCCAGAAAAGCATTGACCTCTCCAGTCTCCTTTTCAAATTCATTTGATAGTGAGACATAAATGACAGAGCATCTACAGAGTGATTTACAGAGAATCGACTCACCATTTTCGGCTTCACTTCCCGGGAATCCGCGGGGGTGTTGTACTGTTCCAGCTCGGAAGGTTTTCAGTTACCCAATCTACGTGAAAAAAGAAAAGATTACAAAACAGTTCGCCCCACGTTTGTCCTAGAAGAAGCCAGTCTGACGAAATATCCTAGAGTTATTTCCCATGGGCCGAAAAAAACAGTGTACCCTAATGGATGACGTCACATCCTAGGTTTCAATGATTATTATCTCCCTTGAAAAACCTTGACAAGATGGCTGCGCCCATGAGGTTTTGTCTGCTTTGTCGTCAACATCTACATCAGACTCGACAGCTGCATTTGTCAAGTTATCAGATGTCGGCTGCTAAAGTCAGGGTCAGGTTTGCACCCAGTCCAACCGGCTTTTTACATCTTGGTGGGCTCCGCACCGCACTGTACAACTATCTGTTCGCCAAGTCAAAAGGAGGGACTTTCGTTTTGAGGATAGAGGACACTGACCAGGTAGGCACACAATTAATGTCTTCACCCCAAGCCCTTGAAGATCTGAAGAAGCATGACCTTGTCATGGTTAATACGGCTTTACAATGTGTCAGGTTGTTTCTGTGTAAATTGTAATATATCTGCACAGCCATGCAGTCTGGGACCCGATCTCTCAGAAAGACGTCACGGAGCTTGAAAAAGTCCAACGCAGAGCAGCCCGTTACGTCCACAACAACTACAGCGATCGGACCCCAGGCTGTGTGACCAGCATGCTGAAGACCCTCCAATGGGAACCACTCGCCGACAGAAGACTCGCCAACCGCCTCACTATGCTCTACAAGATCAACAACGGCATAGTCGACATCAACAAGGCCGAGTTCTACACCTCTGGCGACAGCCGCACCAGAGGAGCCCAGAGACTGTTCCAGGAGAGGGCATCCCATCCTGTTCTCTTCAACTCCTTTTTCCCCCGAACACTGCGTCAGTGGAACAAGCTCGACCCTAAGACCACAGTTGCTCCTTCACTGGAGTCCTTCCAAGCTGGTCTGGGTCGTACCCACGGACTTGCCTCGCTGACACAGTAACCCTGCAGCTCTTCGTGTAAATAGTTTTATACTTTTAACCATCTTCTCGGAGTTATTGGGTCACCCACCACCAGTAACCAATTACTCAGTACTCCGCCGCTGGACTACAGACGTTCGGATGAACCCAGTCCACATCAAGAAAGAAGAAGAAGAAGATGTTTCCCGAGGTACAACATTCAATTCATTCAGCTTTCAACCTCACAGGGAGGCATAGGAATATGTAATACATCTTGCACCCTCAACCTCATGCAAAAGTGGGTGCGGAGTGAGAGAAGCGAGTTGCAGCTATGACCACCCTTGGCACACACACAGATACACACATATATATGCGCGAGTGCACGCCCACACAAACATGTTGCGCGCATACACACACACACACACACACACACACACACACACACACACACACACACACACACACACACACACACACACACACAGGAAATCCTCTGCTAATATCTGCCTGTTTATCTATATTTTGTTTTGTTTTTCAGAGTCGTGTTGTACCAGGAGCTCTGGAAAAATTGGAGTCCATGTTGGAGTGGACTGGGGTGATACCAGATGAAGGTCTGAACCAGTGCATTTCGTTCTTTGGCCTGGCAGGGTCAATGGGGGACATTGGGATAAGAAATGTTCAATTGATTGCATGCGTTTTTTTCATTTTTTTGATAAATGTCTTTGATGACGTCATATCCGGCTTTTCGTGAAAGTTGAGGCGGCACTGTCACGCCCTCATTTTTCAACCAAATTGGTTGAAATTTTGGTCGGGTAATGTTCGACGAAGCCCGGACTTCGGTATTGCATTTCAGCGTGGTGGCTTAAAAATTAATTAATGACTTTGGTCATTAAAAATCTGAAAATTGTAAAAAAAATATGTTTTTTATAAAACGATCCAAATTTACATTTATCTTATTCTCCATCATTTGCTGATTCCAAAAACATATAAATATGTTATATTCGGATTAAAAACAAGCTCTGAAAATTAAATATATAAAAATTATTATCAAAATAAAATTTTCGAAATCAATTTAAAAACACTTTCATCTTATTCCTTGTCGGTTCCTGATTCCAAAAACATATAGATATGATATGTTTGGATTAAAAACACGCTCAGAAAGTTAAAACGAAGAGAGGTACAGAAAAGCGTGCTACCCTTCCCAGCGCAACTACTATCCCGCTCTTCTTGTCAATTTCACTGCCTATGCCGTGAGTGGTGGACTGACGATGCTACGAGTATACGGTCTTGCTGCGTTGCATTGCGTTCAGTTTCATTCTGTGAGTTCGACAGCTACTTGACTAAATGTTGTATTTTCGCCTTACGCGACTTGTTTATTTACTGTTCGTGATATTTTTTAAAACCACCTCATTTTTCAGACCTGATTTTTTCAGATTTTTTTGTATCAAGGGTATCATTGAACTGACCTGTTACAGCTTTGTTAAGTTGGGCACATAGTTATTCACAGTGTCAAGGAGTTAATGGCAGCAAACATTTGCTTAACATGGTAAAAAAGCGCTCGGAGGGATAAAGCGCTTTGAACTTCGGATAAGGCGCTATATAAATAAAGAGAATAATAATAATAAACAAGTCGCGTAAGGCGAAAATACAATATTTAGTCAAGTAGCTGTCGAACTCACAGAATGAAACTGAACGCAATGCCATTTTACTCGTAGCATCGTCAGGCCACCGCTCATGGCAAAGGCAGTGAAATTGACAAGAAGAGCGGGGTAGTAGTTGCGCTAAGAAGGATAGCACGCTTTTCTGTACCTCTCTTTGTTTTAACTTTCTGAGCGTGTTTTTAATCCAAACATATCATATCTATATGTTTTTGGAATCAGGAACCGACAAGGAATAAGATGAAAGTGTTTTTAAATTGATTTGGACAATTTAATTTTGATAATAATTTTTATATATTTAATTTTCAGAGCTTGTTTTTAATCCGAATATAACATATTTATATGTTTTTGGAATCAGCAAATAATGGAGAATAAGATAAACGTAAATTTGGATCGTTTTATAAATTTTTATTTTTTTTTACAATTTTCCGATTTTTAATGACCAAAGTCATTAATTAATTTTTAAGCCACCAAGCTGAAATGCAATACCGAACCCCGGGCTTCGTCGAAGATTACTTGACCAAAATTTCAACCAATTTGGTTGAAAAATGAGGGCGTGACAGTGCCGCCTCAACTTTCACGAAAAGCCGGATATGACGTCATCAAAGACATTTATCAAAAAAATGAAAAAAACGTTCGGGGATTTCATACCCAGGAACTCTCATGTCAAATTTCATAAAGATCGGTCCAGTAGTTTGGTCTGAATCGCTCTACACACACACACAGACACACACACACACACACATACACCACGACCCTCGTCTCGATTCCCCCCTCTACGTTAAAATATTTAGTCAAAACTTGACTAAATATAAAGAGAAATCATGCATTATTAATTTGTATACAGTAATTTGCTGCCGGGAAGAGTTGGTTCAATGCATAAAGACCTCTATAGTGGTGATGAATACACCTGCATGCAAGAAAGCAAACATGCATTCAGATTTATTCTCAGTCTGGCTCTGTCACACACAGACACAGACACACACACACACACACACACACAGACACAGACACACACACACACACACACACACACATTTTTTTGTAGAAAACATTTTAACCTGTTTCTGATACTTTGTTTTAACAGGCCCTTCTCATGGTGGGAATTTCCATCCTTATGTGCAGGTACGTACGGATGAAACATATTATTTTTTATTTGCAAGCTCAGAAAACACAACAACGACAGCCACTTTTTTGGACAAGAAAATAGTTTCGGTAGAATTTGAAAACCCTGACCATCTATGCATAGGAAATACATAGGAAAAATTGTTCAACCGCAAGTTGAATTTTTTAGACTACGGAGGAGCTTTTATTTTTATGAACTAATCTCATTGCATCCTTCACCTCCCAAAAGCCTGTTAGAGGGCGGTGTTCCATTTGATTAGGAAAAGACATTTTTCCAAAACCTTCTTCTTCTTCTTCTGCATTCGTGGGCTGAAACTCCCGCGTACACTTGTGTTTTTGCACGAGTGGATTTGTACGTGTATGACCGTATTTACCCCGCCATTTAGGCAGCCATACGCCGCTTTCGGAGGAAGTATGCTGGGTATTTTCGTGTTTCTATAACCCACCAAACTCTGACATGGATTACAGGATCTTTTCCATGCGCACTTGGTCTTGTGCTTGCGTGTGCACATGAAGGGGGATAAGCCACTAGCAGGTCTGCACATATTTCCAAAATCAATCCAATTAGTCTTCTTTTTTTTTGTACATGTATGTGCAAGTGTGCATTTTTGTTGTTGTTGTGCATAACTGTGATTAAATTACATATTCTTACCCCAATTCTCACAAATGCATTAACTTCAATCTCACATGCTAGATGTCGAAACACTACTCAAATTACCTGCCCTTGCAAGGGTGGTAACCAAGCTAAAAACAGATGCCATAGCCGTTGCTATGCCCTGTCCCACCTGGTTACCCATAACCCACCGCGCACCATGTGAGCGCCGGCATCCGGGATAATCATTCTCGACTTTCGACGACACACGTCAAACGTGCGGAATTCGTCTGCTCACTTGGCTTTCCCTAGCCCTTGTCTTTGTGACGTTATGGGCTTGGGGGGGGCCTTTACCTGTTCGCCTTTCTTTTGGTGAGACCTGCCCTTTTTATTGAATTGAATTGTTGTTTGTTAGCTGCTTGTTTACAGCCGCTTCAGAAATTTACTTTTCTGGTGGACTACGATTTCGGCCATTTACAAGATGGCCGATAGCAAGCAGTAACTTAGGGCTAGGCAGGAAGTGAATAAGGCTGTTAGCCCTTTTTAGAAACCTCTGTGCGGGTCGTCGACCCTTCGAGTAGTACTGCTTTTGTAGTAGCTGTTCCTGCGGATAAGGTTTCGTTTTTTCTTCCCAGCCCTCCTCTCCTCTTAAGGAGAACCAGTCAGTGTCTTCCACTTTCGGGGGACTTAACGATGAAATGTGTTTATTTCTCAGCTGTTTCAGGCATGATCGGCCCGCCCACTGTGGCGGCGTCCTCCTTGGCAACTTTGCATCGTGGTCTGGTGCAAATGGCCAGTTCGGTTCAGCCCTTTTTTGCCTCTGGTGGCTCTGGGTTGTTCGCGAGCACCCTCTCCTTTCGGGAGGGGGGGCCTGCTCCCTACCTGCCTCTGACCACTCGGATTACCTTTGGTATTTCTCAGTGTGATGGGGGGGGGGGGGGGGGTGTTCCTGCTTCGCACAGTGGTCTGGTGCAAATGGCCAGTTCGGTTCAACCCTTTCTGTCTCTGGTAGTACTGGGTTGTTCACGAGCACTCTCTCCGTTGGGAGAGGGGGCCTGCTCCCCGCCTGTCTCTGCCCGCTCTCCTTGCTTTTAGCACAGCTGAGTCGGGCATGCAGCCCCCTTACCGTTTGGAAGGGGGTGTGGGGGGCACGGTAAGTCACAGCCTGGGCTGGTTCCCACTCTGCCTAAATGGGGGCAGGGGGTGGTGTCAGTGGCCCACCCTTTCCCGCCCTGCCCTCAAGGCATGATCGGGTGGGGGCTGTGACGGCGGCCCACCCTTTCCCGCCCTCTGGGCGGGATCAGGTGGGCGCTGTTGGACTGTCTTCTTAGTCTATGCCTCTATGGTCCTTGCCCGGCAACTGCCTCCCCCCCCTCGAGGTGGGTGGGCGGTAGGGCTACTGGACGTCAGCAGGTGGACGGGTGGGGGTCGGCCGTTTACGGTTGCGTCTCTCACCCCGTCTCTCCCCCCTCTAGGGGTTTACTACTGTGACGAGCCACCCCCCTCCCCATTTGGGGCGCGGCGTGGCTCAGGCCAGTCAGCACAGCGGGGGTGCCACGAACGGCCTTTCCAGGCTACGTTACATACTCCTCCTCTGCCCTATTTGGGGCAGGGGGCTGTGTTAGCTGCCCGCACTCGGTTGTCGCGGGTTGGTTCAAACTGGTCAGACCAGTTTTGGCGGGTGGGGCCAGTCTCTCGCACAGCGGTTGGGAAACAATGAGCTTGGCTCTCTTTTGTTCTTGGCAGGGTATCTCGCACAGCGGTTGGGGAACAATGAGCTTTGCTCTGCTTTGTTCTCGGCAGGGTGCTGTGCCGGCTGCCTACCCGTCTACCCCCTTGGGGTAGGTGGGCGGTGGCGGTGGCAGGCGGAGACAGAACATGCTCTTAACTCTCCAGTCTCCCATTCTTTGTGTTCTGACACAATGGATTGTGGGGACTCGGACTACAGTATTGCCTTGCCAGTGGTCATTGTTCTCAGCCAGCATCCGTCCTCCCCCGTCCCCCCCCTCCTCGGGGTGGGTGAGCGGTGGGGCTACAGGACGTCAGCAGGTGGACGAGTGGGGGACGGCCGTTTACGGTTGTGTCTCTCATTCAGTCTTTCCCCCCTCCAGGGGTTACGGCCGTGTCGAACCACCCCCCTCCCCACTCGGGGCGCGGCGTGGCTCAAACCAGGCAGACTGGTTCTCAGCACTGGGATGCTTCTCTCGCACAGCGGGTGGGGTACGGCTGGCCGGGCTTGGCTTTGTCTCGTACCCCCACTCTCCCTCCTTCTCGGCAGGGCGCTGTGCCAACTACCAACCCCTCTCCCCCCTCACGTCAGGTGGGGGGTTTGGGTTGGCAGGCAGAGATTGATCACGCTTTTCACTCTTGGCGGTGTTATCAGCAGAAGTTTTAGTGCGCTGTCTCCCCTCCTTTTGTGTTTTGACACAACTGCTGGTCGGGATTCGGACTCCTCGGTTGAGGAGGGAGAGTGTGTAGTGCTGCCTACTGCTTGTAGGCTTGCTATGCAAAAAGCGGCTGCTGTGGCAGCTTACTTTTTCCCGGATGGGGTGGCGGATTCAGAGCAGGGTGTCTCTCTTCCTCCCTCTTCCGCAGATGACTTTGGGTTTACGCGGGCTTACTCGCAATCGTTTCGATTTGCCGAGTCTCCGGTGATTGCCTACCACATGTCGCAGCTCTTGGCTTGACCCGCACCTCAGGGTAGTGGTCTTCAGCCTACACCTTTCCCGCTGCTTCATACGCATGGTCCTGCTTCTCCTTCTGCCAGCCAGTGGCTGGCTTCTGGGTTTCAGGCTGCTTCGTTCTCACTTTTAGTGCGGAAGAAGATAGGTTGGAATGTCAAGTCTCAGGATCTGATCCAGACATTTTCGTTGCCAAGGGCTAGTTTTTCCGCTCCGCCGGAACTAGTCTCCTGGCTTCACAAATAGACCACAGGGAACGTGGGGTTTCGTGATGTTACTCCTCCCTCTCCTCTCTGGAGGAGGTGGGACGGCATGGTCTAGAGTTATCTGCTTTTGCTGAGACTCTCCTCTGTGCTCTCATACGAGCCATCTTATCCTCCCTGGACTCTTTTTGGTTTAGGGAGGATGCCTCGGATAGGGCCGTAGCCATGCTGCTGGCAGCTCTGGCTAGGGTCATCACCGAGCAGATGAGTTCGTCAGTGATGTTCTATGCCCACACTGTCTTCACCAGGTGTGATCTCCTTCTTTTCAAGGGGTTTGATTTCACACCGGTTACAGGAAGCAAGGGTCAGGCTTTTTTCGGGTTTTTGTTAAAACCTACTCAGAAGCCTCAGTCTTGCCCTTCCTTCATGGATAAGTAGCAGCGCATTGATGCGCTCCCGGTCACAAAGTGGGTGTTTCGGTCAGTGTCTCCTCCCTCTCCGCAGGAGGTGGGACGGCATGGTCTAGAGGTATCAGCTTTGGCTGAGATTTTCCTCTGTGCTCTCACACGAGCCTTCCTTATGCGTTCTGGAGAGCTATTCGTCTCTGGACGACCTCGGGGACCTGTTGATCTTTTATCAGAATCAATCAGCTTGCCAGCTGCACTTTCAGATGGTGTTGAACCAGGCTTTTTGCCTGGCGTTCTCAGTAAACCAGGCAAAATCCGAGCTGTCCCCATCCCAGGTTTTTTACTCGGGCATGCCGTTCGACACTGTCTCTTGGAAGGTTCGTCCTTCACAGGAGAGAATAGAGAGGCTTTAGGCTCTTATCACTGCCAGACTGGCACGAGAGCAGACCTCTGCGAGGTCCTTATAAGCCTTGATCCTCGGTCAGACGGAATCGATGGCTATGCTGGCCCTCTAGTCTTTCCTCAAGTCTCTTTGGGACTCGGCCTCACAGGTCTGAGACAAGAGGGTCCTCCTCCAGGGTGGGTTCCTCCACGCAAGTAGGTGGCTGGAATCCAATTGGATCGCTCAGGTTTTTTTTCCCTAGCTTTGGTCCCCCCCGGACTTAGACCGCTTCATGGATGCGTCTCTGTCTGGATGGGAGCCTACATTGGCAATTACAGTCTTGAGGCTGTGGATGTAGACTCAACTCCTTGGGCATCTCAATTGCCTGGAGTTAGGAGCAGTAGCTCTCAGTCTACTAGCCTTTCTTTTTGGCTATATACAGGCATGTCCGGTTGCATACGGACAATACTTCTGTTGCTTCCTATGTGAAATAGCAGGGAGGAGCAAGTTCTCACTCCCTGTCAGACAGAGTTTACGGGATTCTGATTTGGTTTCTTTCACACTAAATCAATTTCTCTGGGGAATTTCTCCCCGGCCGGCTCTATAATCTGGCCGACTCGTTCAGCAGGACCTCTCAGGGCTTGCACACGGGTTGGGCCATCTGCATACAGGGCTGGAGGTTGTGCTTTTTGTGTTACAGATCGTGGGTTTTGACTCTGGTCTTGGTGCATGAAGCACATAGGTCCTCCACTTTCTCTGTGTATGCCCCTCATTGGCCTCCTTGGCCAATTGGCGTATAGAGCGGGGGTGCAACTCCTTAGCGCCCCTTTCTCAATCCAGGTGGTTAATCACCTCTGTTTCTTTTTGGCTCTGGGCAGCTTGGCCTCTTCTTGGAGGTTCCGGCGTCTTGGCTATCTCAGCTACTTTGGAACAAATAGGCCTCTCTTCTGATGTTCATGGCGCTTTTGCGGGCATGATCAAAGGACCTTGTTTTTAGAGGTTTAGAGGCGTCCCCTTGTTTAACGCGTAGGACTTACTCTGGGCCTCAGCCCCGAAGGGCAGTGAGGCACATGCGTTGTTGGGGTTTACCGGAGGATGTAGCCTTGGAGCTTATAGTACCGGTTTTTCATGGTTTTTCGGCCAGATTTCCTTGAATCAGAAACCTGGTCAATCTCCTCTGGTGTTTAATTCCCTCCTCTCTGGAGGATTCTCGCTCCGGGCGGTTTGGATTTTCTAACTGTCTGGTTAGAGTTTTTAAAATTCTTTTTTGATTTGCGCGCAGTCAATTGGAACTAAGAGCCAAAAGCTCATGTTCTTATCTCTTTACACTATAGGTGAAAGAGGCTTCTCTTTATTGACTCTCACAAGAGGTGTTGCTACTTTCATAGGACAGTCCTATGAGTGGTGGCTTATTGAACACAGGGAGGGGGGGAGGGGGGCGCTCAGTCCTCCCTCTGTTCCTTTACAGGTGTTCAGGAGTCCAGAGCCTGGGGTTCTTCTCTCGCTGGTGGTGTTCCTGTCGCCTATGCAAAGTTTTGCCAACAGCTCTTTGGAGGTCTGATGACGTGTTCATCAATTTTTTACCTCCTGGACATCTCCTGCTCTTAACTTGATGGGGCAATTTCCTTGCCCTCGTTAGTTTCTGCAGGACAGGTTCTCTCAGGGACATAAGTAAGTTCCCTCCGCCTTTAGGAGCAATCTGCATTTATGAGAATTGGGGTAAGAATATGTAATTTAATGGAAAATTTCAATAGTAAATTTTCATTTGATTAATATACTTACCCAATTCTCATAGTTAATACCCTCCCATCCATCCCCGCTACTTAATTTCCTAAGGGTTTTTGAGAAGTCTCGAATGATTATTCCGGATGCCGGCGCTCACGTGGTGCGCGGTGGGTTATGGGTAACCAGGTGGGACAGGGCATAGCAACGGCTATGGCGTCTGTTTTTAGCTTGGTTACCACCCTTGCAAGGGCAGGTAATTTGAGTAGTTTTTCGACATCTAGCATGTGAGATTGAAGTCAATGCATTTATGAGAATTGGGTAAGTATATTAATCAAATGAAAATTTACTATTGAAATTTTCCATTATCTTTGTGTGAAACCTTTTGCTTCTGTCTTTGTAATGCATTTTTTGTCTTTGGAAATGAATCTGATAAAGTGTTTGAATAAGATTAAAAGCTTACATGTGTGTATAATTGCCTTTCTTTGTGTTTCAGTCAGATAGGCTTGAGCTGTACCAGGAAAGCGTGAAGGCGCTGATAAAGGTAAGGCCATAAAAACCAAATGTTTGTTACTGATGAGAAGGTCTAAAAAATTACGGTTGCAAAGTCGGTTACCTTTTTAAAAAAAAAATGGTGATGGAAATTTGTATTTACACAGATGCATGTGGCTTTTTATTGGCCGAGTGAGCTGTGCCCCCCTGAATATTAAGAACTGAGAGTGCTTAATTCTAATCACAGTTGTTAATGTTGTTTACCATTAATACACTTTGCTGTCCACAGAACGAGACAGCTTACTACTGTTTCTGTACACCTAAGCGACTGGACTTGTTACGTCGAGATGCGGTACGTCGAGGAGAGACACCTCGCTATGACAACCGGTGTCGTCACTTACAGCCTGAAGAGGTCAAGGACAAACTTGCAGGCAAGGCTCCTTTCACGATACGATTGAAGGTATGTTACATTGTGGACTTGATTTTGTGTCCTGCTAGGCAAATGCATACATGTCAACCCCTATCAATGTTTTCCTGTATCACATTACCAAAAAACTGTATCATCAGGCCAAAAAACTGTACAGAGCGCGCGGCACCGCGGTATTACCGCGTAAGGCAGAATTTGAAAGTTGTGTTTATGGTAGTGAGGTGCATGGTATAAAGATCAATCAATTTCATCATAAAATGCCAATCAATACTGATTTCAGTGCTTCTGTTCTGATAATGAACTAAAATCAGTATTGATTTGAATTGTATGAAAAAGTGATGTGTATTGAATATGCTTTCTTATTATCATTTCATGATTTATCTATAATGAACACAGGCAAAATCCATTCTTCACATTCCTGATTTTATGTCCAGTCCCGGATTTTCCCGAATAGTGCAAAAGTTTCCCGATTAAACATTTTTCGAGTATAGTTATATAATGACTGGAGTGTATTTTCAAGCGCCTGTACTCGGCGTAGTTTCACTTCTGAAATCTCGTTTAGCGCGAGGCTTCGTCACACAAACGCTGTGATCAAAATCGAAACTAAACGAGAATAAGCGAGATTTGTGGCTAGCGCATGCGCTTCAGTCGAATGTGGATGAGAAGCAGAAGAAGAAGCAGCAGCAGACGACCACAAAATGAAGAAAACAACGGTCCAGCGCCCGAAAGTTCTTGTAAAATTTGAAAAGAGTTACAAACAAGAGTATGACTTCATCTCCGAATCGACAAGACGCGGCATACATTTCGCGTTTTGCACCAAGTGCCGCGAAGATATCAGCATCGGACATGGACTCGGAGGCCGGGGGGATATTGAAGCTCATTCAAGAACAGCAAAACATGAACGGAACCGTGATCGGAAACCGATCTCACGCTTTCGTCCAATCGGAATATTTCTCCCCCCCATTTTTTTTTACAAATGTCATTTTTGAAATTTCCTGTATCAATGAAGTTTTTCCGTATCAATCCCCGTGATACGCCGTATCACTCGAAAATCACGAAAAATCCGTATCCGATACGGGAAATCCGTATCAGTTGGCAACTCTGCAAATGTTCGTCATTTGCCCTTTGAAAAGCAAACACTTGCTTCTAAGGTAATTCTTGTGTGACTGATCAACACCACTGTAATTTCTCAGGCTTGAGATGATGCAGTGAATTTGATTTGATTTAATTTTAACAGGACATGCCTAAAATATCAAAAATGGAAACAAGTAAGTTTGTTCTGATACAGGAGACGCTTTTGTCGCAATCAGTGGAAATTAGGTGATAGATAATGATCTTGGGAGTGCAGCAGATCATGCTAGTTTTTGATTTATTTGCATTACTGTTGCAGTTGGAACCAACTCCTGACCCTTGGGACGACATGATCAAAGGCCCTGTATCTCACAACGTTGCCGAGATTGAAGGAGATCCTGTAAGTGTGACTTGCTCAATTCATTGTGCAGATTTATGTTGGTTTCACTTTCACCTCCCACACCACCAGTGCTTATGCTGTTTCCTCCTGTCCCAAATTTGTACACCAATGAAATTATAATGCTCAAAGTGAACTTTCATTTAGAGTGAACACTGACACTTGTCAGCAAATAAGATGCGCTTCGTAAATTTATGGTGCTGTGCAGTCTTCTTCTTCTGCGTTCGTGGGCTGAAACTCCCACGTACACTCGTGTTTTTGCACGAGTGGAATTTTACGTGTATGACCGTTTTTACCCCGCCATTTAGGCAGCCATACGCCGCTTTCGGAGGAAGCATGCTGGGTATTTTCGTGTTTCTATAACCCACCGAACTCTGACATGGATTACAGGATCTTTTCCGTGCGCACTTGGTCTTGTGCTTGCGTGTACACACGAAGGGGGATAAGCCACTAGCAGGTCTGCACATAAGTTGACCTGGGAGATCGGAAAAATCTCCACACTTAACCCACCAGGCGGCCGCGGCCGGGATTCGAACCCTCGACCTTCCGCTTTGGAGGCCGACGTCTTACCACCACGCCACAGCGCCCGTCGTGCTGTGCAGTAAATTAAGTAAAGAATGAACAAACCTGACGTATTGTGCCTTACACATGATATCTTTGCCTGTGTACTTTTCCTACAAACATTTTATGTGACAAAAACGTTTTGTTGCACTGAACAGCGATCAGTGTAGTGCTGTAGGTATAGTTTTAAAATTCAGAAGAGAACATTCTCCTGTAAATCAGCTCTGAGCAGGATGTTAGGCTTTTAGGTTGAGCAACTTTGGATCAAAAGTCTGGGGGTACTGGTATCCTAAACCAATGCGGTGATTGTCTTTGATGAAGAAAGCTCTGATCAAGTTAGTGTGTTTCCTGGCACTCCTTGCAGGTGTTGATGAAATCTGACGGGTTTCCGACTTACCACCTGGCCAATGTCGTTGACGATCATCACATGGAAGTGACTCACGTGCTACGAGGAGATGTGTGTTATATAATTTATATGTTTTTTGCTGTGTGTTGTTAAAAAGTGTGTGTGTGTTTGTGTGTGTGTGTGTGTGTGTGTGTGTGTTTGTGTGTGTGTGTGTGTGTGTGTGTGTGTGTGTTTGTGTGTGTGTGTGATTTGTTTTTTTTTGTGTGACTTGTTAGTTGCATGGTTAGTTGGTTGTTTTTGTTGATATAGTGTTAGTACCTGAAGTACACATTGAAAAGTACATTTTCTCAGTTTATTCTTGTACTGAATTAAAACATGCACACGGTCATACACACACACGCCTGCATGTATGCACGCACGCACGCACACAAACACACATTATAGAAAGGATTATTTTCGATGTCAAGGAATGTGCCATCCTAGATCCTTTATGGGTTGAACAGTAATTGTTGTGATTTCTTGTTGCCTTTGATAGGAGTGGCAACCATCAGCTCCTAAACACATCTTGCTGTACAAAGCCTTTGGCTGGCAGGCTCCGCGCTTTGCTCATCTGCCACTCATAGTCAACAAGTAAGTTGTATTCTTCTTCTTCTTCAACGTTCCAGAGTTTTCTGGTTACGTGTGAGCTTGTTTGCCCATTTGGGTTCCCCAAACTATACTCTGAGAACATAGTCAGCTTCACTCCGCTTTCGTTGAGTAGGCATTGCTGGGTATTTTCGTGTTTCTATAACCCACTGAACTCCAACATGGATTACAGGATCTTTTCCGTGTGCACTTGGTCTTGTGCTTGCGTGTACACACGAAGGGGGTTAAGTCACTAGCAGGTCTGCACATAAGTTGACCTGGGAGATCGGAAAAATCTCCACTCTTAACCCACCAGGCGGCAGCGACCGGGATTCGAACTCACAACCTCCCCATTAGGAGGCCGATGTCTTACCACCCCGCCACTGCGCCCGTCGTAAGTTGTATTACAGTTGAACCTGTCTATAACGCCCCCCCAAGGGACTTACAAAAAGTGGTCCTTAAACTGTAGTGATAGACAGGTAGTCATTATGGAAAGGTAAATTATGTAGAAAATAACCTCAACAGGGATTATGGGGTGGTAGTGGTAAGCAGGGTTCGCACAGGTGCCTGAAATCCTTGAAAGTTCTTGAATTTGGAGGGGTCAGTTTCAAGGCCTTGAAAGTGCTTAAAAAATTGGCAAGATCCTTCAAAGTCCTTAAAAACTCTAACGCTGCAAACTGACAACACAACAACCACCCACAACAAGAGGCGAAGCCTTCAAGGCTCACGTAAGAAATCGACAAACAGTAACACAAACTCAATCACTCCGTCACACATACACACACACAGTAAGCATAAGTGATACGGTGCAAGAGTGCGAGACACTAGATCTAGATCTGTCTGTCTGTAGCCTACTTACGGGGACACGACTGCCAGATGGCCAGATCGACACTGCGCTTTCGACAGCGCTTCCTCGCGCAGACACTGGAAACACGCTGTGCAGATTAACCTGTAGGAAATCTCCTTTGGTATCTTCTTTATCTATTTTTCTGGAGCTACGAAACCGAACAATGTGAAATCATGAGTCGTCTTCTCCGAATCGGCGAACTGCAGCTCGGTGATAACTGTATCTATACCACAATCCTTCACGCGATCTGACCTAACCTTGACCCCTGACCTGGTCTACATACCACATACTGTTTTTACCCCCCCAAAACCCCCCCACCGCCCGTTTTCTTTGGATACACACTTTAACTACTTACGTGCCGACGAAATGTTGATCATTGCTTCAATACTTTGAAGCTGTTGCTTGAATAATAACCAGGTAAAATTAGTATTTTGGTGTTCAGTCAAATGTTAAAGTTTCTACCACAGACATACATACATACATACATACGCACGCACGCACGCACAGACAGACAAAAGTTAGCATCGCATAGGCTACACTTACGTGAGCCAAAAAACAATTGCAATGATTTTGTATTTGATAACCTCAAAGAAAGAGTAGAACAGTGACCTACCGCCCCTTTTGAGTCTGTCTGCTTCAAACCATTGTCTGCTACAGAGCTGTTGCCTTTGGCAAAAATTAAATCATTAGCTTTTGAACATCCAATGATTTGTAAATCGGCGTGCGGGAAGGGGGTATGATAACCAGCGAGTGTTTCATTGCGAGCTTGGAAGGTAAGAGGGTGCTTGATTTTCTCTTCAGAAGGTCTTGAACCTTGAAAAGTCCTTGAATTTTAGAACCAAAACACTGTACGAACCCTGGGCAAGGGATCTATGGACAGGTGGTCGTTATGAAGAGGTGGTCGCCATCAGAAGCAGTACAACTGACCGGTTGATTTCTTTTTCAGTGTTTTCTGCCTGTAACTGCATGGTAAAATATTACACTGGTGTAGGCAACAGCTCTTCAAAAACAAGCAAGTTTGGGTATTGTGTGAAAGAGCTTTGATGGACAAAGGCAACACGGATAATGTGTGGTGGAAAATTAAGGCTGGTGTTTTTTGATGTGATGTTTGCTCAGTAGAAATGAATTTTTTTTTCTCTGTTGTCTTTTTTTTCTTGCTCTATTTTGTTTTTAGTGTGCTTGCTTGGGCATTGCTCCATAAATCATCTAATGTACTGTGTGGTTAGAGTCTGAACATGTTTATTTTGTTTCACAGAGATGGCACAAAACTGTCCAAAAGGCAAGGTGACATTCATGTGGAACATTTCAAGGTCAGTAACAATTTCAGATTTTCTCATTCATTAAATTAAGTAAAGCATATTACCCATGCTTTAGTGGAGTAATACAAGTAAAACAAAGTCAATTAGAACCACACATCAACCCATGCTTACATTAAGTGCCGCTATGTGTTTGTATTTTAACATCTAGGTGCTGCATGGTACATACTTTGTTAGAATTTTCAAGTGATATGCTACGCTTACACACACAAAATTAAATCAAGTACTTGAAAGATTTAAGAGGTGAAAAGATTGCTTTCCTGTACACTTTGTTTGCATTGAATTCACAGTCTCAAGATTTTGTCTTTACAGGAAAAGGGATATTTACCGGAGGCTGTTGTCAGCTACGTCACCACCATTGGCGGTGGCTTTGATTGTGATACTTCTTCTCTGACACTGAAAGAACTCGTTCAACATGTATGTATTATACACACCTGATGTTTTGTTATTTAATTTATGCTGTCAGTTTGGTATAATAAACATGCATAATAATTATAAAGCGCATATATCCAGGGTTTAACCCTGCTCAAAGCGCTGTAGAATCATAAGGGGGAAAAACAATAACATAACATTATTTACAGTGCAATCAAACACATATCAATGAATATCACATTGCACTATAATACATAATTTGAAACACACACAAACACTCACACACCCACGCATGCACTATAATACACATTACACTATAATAGATTATCACGAACACACGCACGCACACATATGCACTCACACCTGTATGGTGCTTATTCCAAGCTGCAGACGCTGAACTTTTGAAATGACAAGAATTTCACTGCCCTCTGCACGGGAAATGCTCCAAAAATAAAGTGTAGTCTGCTGGAGTGAATGGAGTGAAAACCACAATTGTCAAAACGAATTCTCAAACTTGGGCAATGAAATATTCTGTGTGCTGTATTCTGGGATTTGAAATGTCAGTCTAGACATCTCAGTGCAACTTGTGTATTTTGATCTGCTGGACTATTAATTTTATAAGGTAGCAGTCAAATGCAAATTGTCTTGATATGGCATTTCTCTGTGGTGCAGAACAATTGTGCATGACATGCTGGCAACTTGCAGACATATAAATATGACTTGGACTTGAAATCATAGAAAGGATTATGTTCCTGTCCAGCTCACATACTGGAAGTCAGCAAAAAGTGTGTGAGATTGTCTTTTACAGTTGAACCTGTCTATGATATATATATATATGTGTCAAGAAAGGACACCTGCCTTGTAGGGACACTTGCGTCTGGTCCCAAGGGTGACCTTTCCTAACAGGTACCACTGTACTTTGAGTTAAAGAGAGATGCCATTAATTTTATTTGCATTTTTGTTTGTTCAGAAAAACCTGTTAATTTAGTTTCAGATAGAAAGGGTGAACCGACATCATGGTCGCCTAGACCAGCTGTTTTTGGAGCGATCAAATCATGCCCATTTGAGTCGAATAATGGAAAGTGAAGAACGGATACAACTGGTGACTTCACTACGTTCCTTACTGCAAGTGGCCTATGGGGACAGGTATGGCTGATATATTTTGAAGTTTAACAGTTCAGTGACCATTGTGAGCTAGTCTGCAATAATATTTACTTGCAAGATATTTTGTATATTGTAGCACAGAGGGACGATTTCCTTTATTTTGCTGGTGACATGATACATGTAATAGTGTTGATGTGATAGCAGTATGCGTGTATTTGTAATAACATAGAAAGTAAGTATTTTACATTCTCAGATGTTGGTTTAAACACAATTTTATTCAAAATACATGACATAAAACAATTGATAAAAATGCAGCTAGGACACGAAGGTTATATCGCCACGGGGAAAGGGGGGAGATGGGAAAGAGCCACTTGTTAATTGTTTCTTGTTCACAAAAGTACTAATCAAAAATTTGCTCCAGGGGCTTGCAACGTAGTACAATGTATGACCTTACTGGGAGAATGCAAGTTTTCAGTACAAAGGAATTAACATTTCTTACATACTGCTTGACTAAAATCTTTACAAAAATTGACTATATTCTATACAAGAAACACTCAACAAGGGTAAAAGAAGAAACAGAATCCGTTTGTCGCCTCCTACGACATGCTGGGGAGCATCGGGTAAATTCTTCCCCCTAACCCGCGGTTATACATGCCATTATTAATTGCATTTTCATCATGATGGTAATTTTGAAAATTTGCTGCCCTTAATTTTTTTTGTGCAATCAAAAGTTCACATTTACAAGAAAAATGTCAGGGTTAGAATTTTTTCTGCAATGTTTTTTTTTTATGCAGTAATAACTTTTAAATGTGTGTTTTTTGTTACTTGATTCTGCTTTGTAACATGTGCAGTTATTATTTTTCTGTGCATTACCACCATGCATTAATTGTTTAGGACAGGAGAAAGGACACTTGGGACTGAACTGTTTGACAGGAACTACTTGCTGCATGTGTTGGAATGGGCTGTTGGAGAAGTGAGTCAAAGAATATTAATTGTGTTTTATTAAAAACTTACATCCTCTAAGAGCAAACACGTGTTTGACTGTCCTGAGAAGTGATTCCTTCACATTCTGTTAGTTTCTGATTTCAGAGACCTCGTACAATTATCAGAGACTCACCTGCAAATATACAGTTGAACCTGCCTTTGTGACCACCTCTCAAAAGCAACCACTTGCCAAGAACAATCTTCTTCTTCTTCTGCGTTCGTGGGCTGAAACTCCCACGTACACTCGTGTTTTTGCACGAGTGGAATTTTACGTGTATGACCGTTTTTACCCCGCCATTTAGGCAGCCATACGCCGCTTTCGGAGGAAGCATGCTGGGTATTTTCGTGTTTTTATAACCCACCGAACTCTGACATGGATTACAGGATCTTTTCCGTGCGCACTTGGTCTTGTGCTTGCGTGTACACATGAAGGGGGTTAAGTCACTAAGCAGGTCTGCACATAAGTTGACCTGGGAGATCGGAAAAATCTCCACTCTTAACCCACCAGGCGGCAGCGACCGGGATTCGAACTCACGACATTCCCATTAGGAGGCCGACATCTTACCACCACGCCACTGCGCCCGTCCCAAGAACAATCACTACTGAGGATTCCATATAAGTTTTTCTTCTGTATAATTCATCTTATTTATTTATTTATTAAGGAGATCTATAGCGCATAACTAAAAGCACTATGCGCTTTACAATATCACACGCAAACATACTCTGATTAAATAGAACTTAGGCTAACAAGACAATACTAAGAACACTAAACATTTGAGTTCATACAAAAAAAGAGAATTAAATCAAATACTGGACAAACTATTAAAAAAAAGCTCAAGGCCTACACCGACTACAGTGGACTATTTCAAATACAAAAATTTAGTTAACTATAAAAGGCAGTGCATAAAACTCCATAATCGTAAGAAGGTCACCTTTCTTTAATGAACACTTTTGGTCAGTGCCTTGGATGGTCATTATAGACAGATTCCACTGTATTTGCATTGTTTTGTTTGTTTGCTGCCCCAAATCATGTTCCTTGTCCCAGTTCTTTTGCCCTCACATTGCTCATCTCAGTGTTCACTGGTCATCCCCGAGTCTTGTTTTTGCTGTTTTGCAGAATTAACAAGTCGCGTAAGGCGAAATTACTACATTTAGTCAAGCTGTGGAACTCACAGAATGAAACTGAAGGCACTGCATTTTTTCACAATGACCGTTGTCCGCCACTCGTGCAAAACGCAGTGAAACTGACGAGCCTATTTAGCGCGGTAGTGGTTTCGCTGTGCTGCATTGCACGCTTTTCTGTACCTCTCTTCGTTTTAACTTTCTGAGCGTGTTTTTAATCCAAACATATCATATCTAAATGTGTTTGGAATCAGGAACCGACAAGGAATAAGATAAAATTGTTTTTAAATTGATTTCGGAAATTTAATTTTGATCATATATTTTTATATTTTTAATTTTCAGAGCTTGTTTGTAATCCAAATATAACATATGTATATGTTTTTGGAATCAGAAAATGACGAAGAATAAGATGAAATTGTTTTTGGATGGTTTGATAATAAAATAATTTTAATTACAAGTTTCCGATTTTTAATGACCAAACTCATTCATTAATTTTTAAACCACCAAGTTGAAATGCAATACCAAAGTCCGGCCTTCGTCGGAGATTGCTTTGCCAAAATTTCAATCAATTTGATTGAAAATTGAGGGTGTGACAGTACCGCCTCAACTTTTACAAAAAGCCGGATATGACGTCATCAAAGGTATTTAGGCACAAAAAACAAAATAGGTGTGGTTACGGTAACATAGATAAAAAAAAAAAAAAGTAGTGTAGGAAGGTAGGCAATCCCTTTTTTTTTTTTAAACTTTTTTTTCTAATGTGTACAAATTAAACCTACTTGACAGGGAAATAAGTGTGCGACTCGAGCGCTTTCGCTTTCATTGCGTTTTCTGCACTCGTTTTTTTTGGTGTTTTTTTGACAAATGTAATAAAAAGTTATAGGGTCGGCCCCTAAAAATAGGGTAGGTCGGGTTACCGTAACCACACCTATTTTTGGGGGGGGGGGGGCCTTATTGAAAAAATGAAAAAAACGTCCGGGAATATCATTCTCAGGAACTCTCATGTCAATTTTCATAAAGATCGGTCTAGTAGTTTACTCTTCTTCTTCTTCTGCGTTCGTGGGCTGAAACTCCCACGTACACTCGTGTTTTTTGCACGAGTGGAATTTTACGTGTATGACCGTTTTTTACCCCGCCATTTAGGCAGCCATATGCCGTTTTCGGAGGAAATAGTTTACTCTGAATCGCTCTACACACACACATGCACAGACAGACCGACACACACACACACATACACCACGACCCTCGTCTCGATTCCCCCTCTATGTGAAAACATTTAGTCAAAACTTGACTAAATGTAAAAACAAGAAAAGTCAGGTAACGGAATATTTAACTGATCTTTCTTTGAATAAAAAAGCAAGAATGGTAGGCAATATGAACGTTTATTATTGACAAAACTAAACGTTTCATTTACTAGTACATCGACCCAAAGGTCTTTCTTCTTCTTCTTTTCGATCGCCGATCACACTTGGAGTCCAGATCTTGAGATATAATTAGTGGTCCTCTGCAGCGCAGCCACTGGCCCGTACAGTTTGTTGTGCAGGGACTCCGGCAATGGCCAGATTTCCTCTCTCAGCACCTGGTGGTTCCTGCAGTCTCGTAGGATGTGGGCCGTGTCCTGCTCTGCTTCTCCACAAGAACACATGGGGGAGGGCATAACATGCAGCTTCTTGTGGAGATGCTGGTTAAGTCTGTTCCAAAGGTCTTTGAAGTTGACAGACAGAAAAACAACCGGCACGGTTGGCCTAGTGGTAAGGCGTCCGCCCCGTGATCGGGAGGTCGTGGGTTCGAACCCCGGCCGGGTCATGCCTAAGACTTTAAAATTGGCAATCTAGTGGCTGCTCCGCTTGGCGTCTGGCATTATGGGGTTAGTGCTAGGACTGGTTGGTCCGGTGTCAGAATAATGTGACTGGGTGAGACATGAAGCCTGTGCTGCGACTTCTGTCTTGTGTGTGGCGCACGTTATATGTCAAAGCAGCACCGCCCTGATATGGCCCTTCGTGGTCGGCTGGGCGTTAACCAAACAAACAAACAAACAAACAGAAAAACACTTGTGAAACAGATAAAGAACTTATCTCAAGCTGGAGTGGCTCTTTCTTGTTTGTTTTTGTTCTGCATTTTGGAATGTTGGCAGTCTATCTGATTGTGGATTTCTGGTTTTCTGCAGGACAGGATCAGCAAGCTGTCGGATCTCCTGCAGCCAGAGTTTGCCTTCCTGTGGGAGACACCTGGGCAGGACCAGGTCAGGTCTCTGCAGTCTCAGCACTCCGACCTGGTTCACCTCCTGTCTGACTGCCTTCTGCTCCTGGACAGGCAGGTCACATATGACAAAGGGTCACTGGCAGAGACCTTGAGAGGTCATGCCAGGTCATCAGGGGTCAAGGTCAGCGTCTACATGCATCTGATGAGGCAGGCGTTGAGTGGGATGAAGGTGAGGGTCACTGTGTGTGTGTGTGTGTGTGTGTGTGTGTGTGTGTGTGTACAATTCTTGATCAGCAATTTTCAGAGTTTTCAACTATTGTTGGACTTGGTTTGCTCAAAATTAATGTAAGACATATACCATGAAGGGAATGCATATATGTTGATGCAAAGGAAAGTTATACATACAAAATTCTTGACTTTTTTTTACCATTTGAACTCAGGATCTAGGAGGGTCACTCAGGGATGAAATCCCAGCATTAAATTACATATTCTCACTCCGAATCACATAAAGCATTGACGCAGTCTGAGATGCTAAGGTCTGAAAAGGCTACCCGTCTTAAACAAAAGGGAAGCAACCCCACCACAAAAAAGTCTAGGTAGCCATGGTAATGAGCACAACCCAGGGGAGTTACCAGGTTGCTTCCCTTTAAAATTGTTTAAGACGGGTAGCCTTTTCAGACCTTAGCATCTCAGACTGCGTCAATGCTTTATGTGATTCGGGTAAGTATATTAATCAAATGAAAATTTACTAGTAACATTTTCGATTACTGAGTATTTGCTTTTCCTTTCACCTGTTCCTGCACTTTTAGATTACCCTCCCTCCCCCTCCCCCCCTCCCCTAATTAAGACTGTAAATATAAGACGCCCTCCTTTTTAAGACCTGACTTTCTCATATTTTTTTAGGTCTTGAAATGGAGGTTCCACATGCACTATATTCATTTTCTTTATCTTTATTTACAGGAGGGTCCTCCGGTAGCAGAGATGATGACTGTGATGGGAAAAGACAACACACTCAGACGTTTACAACATTCGGTCAAACTACTGCAGTCACCATCATGACAACTTGATCATATTCTGTGGAAGTGGAACCAGATGATAAATGTTGTTTAACGCCCTCATGGTTATACCAATAGAGGCATGTTCCCGGGTGTTACCCCAACTTTAAATGATTGAAGTGGAACCAAAGTTGTACTGAACACTATATGGAGCACGGATGTGTGGGAAACAACCTGTCAAAACATTGCTGTGTTCTTCACTCTAACATTGACACTGATGGGAAACAAGTGCATGACATTACACTGGTCAGAACACCCACCGTTCCCAATGTAGTCGTAGATTAGTAAATAAAATGGTCTTTAAGTTCACATGGTTCAGCAGCGCTGAAAGTCCAACAAATGGTGTATTCGCCTTTGGCTAGTCATTCTGAAAATGTACGAACCGGAGAGCAAATTTTACTAGCCAAGCAAACTGTGGGGCAAGGAGGGTGTATTTGTGTGTGAGAAATAATTAACCTGTCACAACATTGTCATCGACATTGACACTGATAGAAATTTAAACAAAATCAGCTTGTAAAACTTTCTAGCTTGTTTCGATGAAAAACTTTTTATACTTAATGAAACTTTTCAGAGTAGCGGGGAAATTGTGCTGTGTGTCTGTTATAGTTACTCTCTTAACATGATATATGTTGTGTATAATAGTGACCCAATGAAAGAGGAATGTACTTGTATGGACACTGTGTGTGTGTGTGTGTGTGTTCGTGTTCTCGTATAGTTGTTGTGCATATATGGACACTGTGTGTGTGTGTGTGTTTGTGTTCTCGTATAGTTGTTGTGCATATATGGACACTGTGTGTGTGTGTTTGTGTTCTCGTATAGTTGTTGTGCATATATGGACACTGTGTGTGTGTTTGTGTTCTCGTATAGTTGTTGTGCATATATGGACACTGTGTGTGTGTGTGTGTGTTTGTGTTCTCGTATAGTTGTTGTGCATATATGGACACTGTGTGTGTGTGTGTGTGTTTGTGTTCTCGTATAGTTGTGCATATATGGACACTGTGTGTGTGTGTGTGTTTGTGTTCTCGTATAGTTGTTGTGCATATATGGACAGTGTGTGTGTGTGTGTGTGTGTTTGTGTTCTCGTATAGTTGTTGTGCATATATGGACACTGTGTGTGTTTGTGTTCTCGTATAGTTGTTGTGCATATATGGACACTGTGTGTGTGTGTGTGTGTTCTCGTATAGTTGTGCATATATGGACACTGTGTGTGTGTGTGTGTGTTTGTGTTCTCGTATAGTTGTGCATATATGGACACTGTGTGTGTGTGTGTGTGTGTGTGTGTTCTCGTATAGTTGTTGTGCATATATGGACACTGTGTGTGTGCATGAGCGCTTGCAGTTGTACTGTACTAGTGTGTGTGTACAGTGGATCCTCCTTTCAAGACTCCCCCCCCCCCCCCTCTCAAGACCTGATTTTCTCAGATTTGTGGAGCTCTTAAAAGGGGTTTTCACTGTACTCCCAGTGGCAGAAGGGGGTTCTGAATTATTTATTTATTTATTTTTATTTATTTATTTATTTGGTGTTTAACGTCGTTTTCAACCACGAAGGTTATATCGCGACGGGGAAAGGGGGGGAGATGGGATAGAGCCACTTGTCAATTGTTTCTTGTTCACAAAAGCACTAATCAAAAATTTGCTCCAGGGGCTTGCAACGTAATACAATATATTCTTTCTTTATTTCTTTATTTGGTGTTTAACGTCGTTTTCAACCAAGAAGGTTATATCGCGACGGGGAAAGGGGGGGGAGATGGGATAGAGCCACTTGTCAATTGTTTCTTGTTCACAAAAGCACTAATCAAAAATTTGCTCCAGGGGCTTGCAACGTAGTACAATATATTACCTTACTGGGAGAATGCAAGTTTCCAGTACAAAGGACATTTCTTACATACTGCTTGACTAAAATCTTTACAAAAATTGACTATATTCTATACAAGAAACACTTAACAAGGGTAAAAGGAGAAACAGAATCCGTTAGTCGCCTCTGGGGAGCATCGGGTAAATTCTTCCCCCTAACCCGCGGGGGGTTTCTCAATGATCTATGCAAACACTCACACACACAGTCTCTCTTGCACACAGACAGTCACTCACACTAATGACTCTTCACATTCACAAACAAAACCACCAGCAAATTCACTACTACAGATTTATTGACAAAAAAAAAAGGGGAAAAAAGTGCTTAAAAAAAAAAGCAGGGAAAAATCAAACACCAAGTAACAAAACTGAAAAGCTTTTTTTTCACTGCCACAATATTTTCAGAAAACACCTGCATTACTGTTGTTTTCCTGTCATATATATATACTCTATGCTCTACATATTACGTTTATATTTCTCAAAAGCCTTGAGCAGCTAAATAAACCTGCTGAGAATCTCTTAAGCCATAACTAAAACAAAACAAAGACACACAACTGGTATGTGTATGAATTAACACCTTCACTCGCTACATTTTTTTGTATAAAGTGCAACTATGCCCAAAGCAACTCAATCTCTGTGCTTATAACCTCAAAAAAGAAACTGGAAAAAAGCAACAGTGAAGTGCAGCTTTCTGAGTGCAGGAATATGATAAAATAAAAAGAAAGAAAATGAACCACTACAAATCATTGCATGATTCTTAAAGAGACAACATTTTAAGGCCAAACAAAAATACGTTGGTTTAGGGTAACGTGACAAAAAAAAGATAGGGTTGGAGGGTCGACTTTAAAAACAAAAATTATTTTAAATTTAGTCGATTTTAAAGGAGGTTACTTCCCTTAGTCTCGGTATAATTCGCAAAATGTGCCAAAAGTTGGGTTTTTTTTTTTGTTAATGAAAAAAAGTTTCAGGGTCGGCGGGAAAAAATAGGGTCGGTCGGGTAACCCTAAACCAACATATATTTTTATTTGGCCTAAACAAACAACGCAATCACCAGGCACATGCCCAAAGCCTAAGCGAATCATGATTCATTTTTTTGCAAACTCAGACCCTGTAGGTGGGAATCTTCCACAACATGAACACTTTTGAGAAATTCAAAACCAAGGGAAATGCAAATCTAATCTCATCAATGTACACTTTGTACAACTCATACTCACAGAAACTGTACATATATCATGTTACTTCGTTTTTCGTGTCATTTGACTGTCACGAGAAGCAATTACCTAATATTTGGTTAGGCAACAAAAAACAAAAAAAAGGTGTGGTTACGGTAACATAGCCCAAAAAAATAGGGTAGGAAGGTAGGCAATCACTTTTTTTTTTAAACTTTTTTTTCTAATGTGTACAAATTAAACCTACTTGACAGGGAAATAAGTGTGCAACTCGAGCGCTTTTGCTTTTATTGCGTTTTTTGCACTCGTTTTCTTGTTTTTTGTGGGTTGTTTTTTTTACAAATGTAATAAAAAGTTACAGGGTCGGCCCCTAAAAATAGGGTAGGTCGGGTTACCGTAACCACACCTATTTTTTTTTTAGGCCTTAGTCTACATGTATCATGCTAATTTGTTTTCTGTGTCATACTGAGTCCTCAACACACCCTACATGGGCTGTTGGCTGAAGACTTCAGACATCCACAGAGTCCATGTTAAAATATGACCCAAAGAAAATGTACATCATTTAATTGATATATATATATAAAACAAAGAAACAGACCACCAACGTGTACAAATTCTTATCTTATTCAAAACTTAACACCATCCCACTCAATCCCCAAAAGTATATGAACAAATTGTCTTTCTCAAAATAGCTTCAAAGTCAGTAAATGAAATTACGTTTCATTTTAATCATAATCAATTAACAAAACACTAAAAAAACTTAAAAAAAGTCGGAAAAGTCTCCACGATCTTCCCTTTACATGTGTTACCTGTGCAAAATGTTTAACATATTTCAGAGCTTATTCAATGTGAATGTGCACTCACATATACTGCGTGTTTACAGTTTTCCATTATCTTAACTTGCAGGATGTAATCATACTAAACTGAAATAAAAATGTAATAGCAAGAGGTGACCCCTGTTTCAAATAAAATACAACCTAAACGCTGCCACCAAAACAAAAGATGGCGTTACAATGACAGGCTAAATATTTAAAAACAAAACTTTGCTAAAATGACTCAGGTGTGAAGTACATGTATTGTTCAGAAAAGGCAATCAGCGGAACATGATAATGATGTAAAACTCACACAACAAAACACTGCTCTGTATGTAATTAGACGGGCGCTGTGGAGGGGTGGTAAGACGTCGGCCTCTTAATCGGAAGGCCGAGGGTTCGAATCTCGGCCGCGGCCGCCTGATGGGTTAAGGATGAAGATTTTTCCGATCTCCCAGGTCAACTTATGTGCAGACCTGCTAGTGCCTTATCCCCCTTCGTGTGTACACGCAAGCACAAGACCAAGTGCGCACGGAAAAGATCCTGTAATCCATGTCAGAGTTCGGTGGGTTATAGAAACACGAAAATATCCAGCATGCTTCCTCCGAAAACGGCGTATGGCTGCCTAAATGGCGGGGTAAAAACGGTCATGCACGTAAAATTCCACTCGTGCAAAAACACGACTGTACGTGGGAGTCTAAGCCCATGAACAAAGAAGAAGAAGAAGAAGAAGTGTATGTAATTAGTACAACTTTAAAATGTGATCAATGTTGTTATCTTTTCCAGTCGTTAGTCTCAAACCTTGATGGACATACAGCGTAAAACTAAAAGCAAAGTATTTACAATATTTACACATGTATGAGAATAACCTTTTTTTGTTTCTAACACTACAAGATATTTACACAATTTTACAGTCGGTACAGGTAGCTGCCTTCAAACGCATGACTTGAGACAATGTGACTGGTGAAATACAGTAAAACAGCACACAAGAAAAAGATCCAAAACTTCCAACACATTATTTCAACAGAAAGATCTAAAATGCCTTTGCCCTACATATATATACTGCATACTTATTAATTAAATCATACTGCATACTTATTAATTAAATATACTTTAAAGGTAAACTTCCAACACAATCAAGTATATAATGAATGTATATTTTGTTTGCTATCCAATAAAAAGAGATGCATTTCTTGACACACTTTAATAAAATTTAATACAATGGTTTTTAAAACTTGTCATAAAGACTTATCACTTACAGTAACTTTATTACCAATTAAAGGACAATTAACTGCTTGAAAATGTCTTCACAAAAATCACCTTCATTAAAAGCTGCAAAGTAAAACTTGTGCAACCTACTACTGATGCTTGTTCATTAAAATTCTGGAAAATGTAGACAAAAAACCCAGAAACAGTGTCATTCACGAAAATAAAATTACAAGAGCACCTTTATCAGAAGCTTCAAGAAACAATGACTGGATAATCTGTGAAAATGCTGCTAAACATCATCTTTAACTCATTGTCTCCCAGGTACACTACAGATATATCCGTACCCACTCATATGGCACTATCTGACCAGGTACGGATATGTCCGATCAGACTGTTAACTTCCTGTAACGTCGATCTAACGCCTGCATTCCAGCGTGTTGATACACAGTTCCTACACAGTTCTGGCCTGGGAATGAATAAAAGTGATTTGGGCATACTGACTGGAAAATGTTGCGTTTTAAGCATTTTTTAGGGCACACGGAGGCTCTTTTCTTACATAATTAGAAAAGGACTTCGTCGTATTTACGACAAAAGGCGTATCATTCCCTAGCCTGACAGTTACTACAATTCTGAGTGACCTGCTGCAGCACAGCTGGTCACGGCTAAAAAAAAACTTAGTCAACTTAGGTGGGGTAGAAATTAAGTGTTAAACGTTAACCTAGATATAGCCCTTACACTTACAGGCCAACATTATTACACAATAAGCATGTACTGTTAACCTTCACCGGATGAAGCTTTGGACTACAAAGTTCTATGATGTGGGTTATGAACGACCTATACTTTTCATAGGAATCAACGTAAAAGGTATGGGTCGTGCATGACCCGAGCGATCCAAATAAGGATACACTTTTTACCACCTCATTGCAGTGTATATGGGTTGTACACAACCCAAACCTTCTAAATAAGAATAAACATCATAAAATAACTTAACAAATATCATATGGGTCGTACAAGATCCACACCATCCAGACTGTGTAGTTCAAACAACATCATGTTCTTTTTGCTTGTTTACAATCAAAATCATTTGAGTATGGTTTTTGAGGATTACACGAAGTCTCAAGCAAAAACTCTGCATAGTTTCAGAATAACAGCAACATTTGTGTGTCTCCAAGGTGTCCATCGTGACAAAGGAAGCATGCCAGTGAATGTTATCTAAAACTAAAATACAGGGATGGCCAAATCGTCTGCCCGATCACCAGGGACAAGTACAAAATCTGCCCAGCTGGCCAGTGGAAATTCTGGTCAAATGCAATACGTTTGGTTGTACTATCGAGTTTTAAAGCTATATAAACACTGCAGATGCAGGAACTTCTGTCTTCTGCAAAATCATCGCCATGTTCTAGAGAAACAAAAACGAGGCTCCTGTGTGTGTCACCGCTGTTTTAATTGTGTAAAGAAATCTATCACTCTTATTTTGTTGTGTGGTATGTACCAGGCCAGCGAAATTTCTGGCGGGCTAGTGACTTTCTGTAAGTTACTCGCCTGTCTGGCGAGTTAAAATTTTGAGATTTGACCATCACTGAAAATCCATACTTCAACAAAAACCACAGAGATGAGAGATTAACATTTCAAAAAGACATTATTACATGTAGCAAGTAAAATGACTAGCAAGTCTTCAAACCATACCTATCCCAGACAATGACCAAATGTACACTTTTTTAAAATTTGACATAGACCGAAAAAGCAATTTCAAGTAAAAACATATTAAAAAACGTACCACTGAGGTCACGGGCAGATAGTTACAAAAAAAGAGGGACAAACAAATGGAAATATAAGTTTTATACCTTGCTTAAACATCTTTTTTTTTGTGTGTGTAAAATTATGTAACCGTAACAAGATTTTTTTATTTTGTTTTTATCAGAATGTTCGAACAATTATACAAAAACAAGAAGAAAAAAATAACAGAAAAGAAATCAAATGCAAGAGCATACGTATGCCATTTTAAATTACCAACCCAAGAACAAAAACACATGCCAAAAAAAACCACATCCAACCAAGTAACATTGCACACTCACACACAACACAACCAAAGAGTGAGCCTGAGAAACCATCTCAAAAACATAATCCACAGAAATATGTTACAGCACAATTTAAAGTGAAAATGAGACAGATGTCCTCGATAAATCAATACAGGTAAAAAGCAGACAGACATTTTCTTAACCAAAGCTAACTTAAATTAAACATCTGTTTAATTGTGTACATTTTTCTGTCTGACAGTATGAATTCATACATGTATGGATGTCAAAGCGAAGGGAAGCAACACTACTATTACATGGCATGATCAACCTTAGCAAATAAGCGGTACTGTAGTCTCCCTTGGTTGACAAGGTTGAAAAATCTTTTACTAGTTTTAGGCCTATTAATTACACAAGTCTTTCACTGCAGAAGAATAGATGAATCTGTATGCAACATAATTACCAGAAACCCATTCTTGTAATGTATGGAGAATAATGATACTTCACTGTACAATTAGTGTGTACGTTGCTATGTTTTAACTTTTTTGTTCATGCTCTACTGATACAAAACTTGAAAAGCTGTAGACAAGTAACAATATGATTTTGTAACTTTACTTGAATTTAACTGACCCATTTTTATTATAAAAAAACACAAAACAATCCAATTTTGGTAAACAAAAAGAAGAAATATTTATAAACAAAACCACTTCATAAATTTACACAGAATTTTGTGTATGTTCTTTTCTCCCCTCGATGAAATACTGTACAACAACAAAACAAATTTTGTTCGACAAACATTTTGTGACCAAAGGCAAAGAACACAGAAACAAATGAACACACAAGCTCAATATTTACAACTAAATGCAAGGGACAACACTGAGTCGATCTCACAGAAAACATTTCACGTCCTTGGCTCCGGAGAAAGTCTTGGCATAGGCGGATCATGCTCCCCATCCGACCTGTCATCATCCCCATTCCTTAGCAACCCAGTCTCCTTTCTAGGGTTTCGGCACCCGCGACACATGCAGCTGATGCACGGCAGTTGGTTACTGTAGCAGGGGCAGCGCTGACCAAAGCAGGTAAGCCGAGATGGTGGGTTCAACCGCGCGCATTTGCACACCTTCGTTGAAAGCGCATGTTCGGCAATGTTGCCTGTGCGCTCAGCGAGACGTGTACGCTTGCACGGGGGCTCAAAGTCGATCTCGTGTTTAAAAGCTTTCTGTTTCTTTTTCTGGTACTTTCCCTTGATCTTCAGCTTAGTCTGCTGCGCCGCAGAGCCCTTCTTCACTTTAGCTTTGTTGGGTAAAGTCTTTGTCGCCTTTGATTTCACTGCAGTCCTTTTCACAGTAATGAGTTCTCGAGGCTTGTCACGATTACCACTACGAGAAGAGTGATCCCACTTACTGGGCCCTTGCTGATCCAGGACATCAGCACGATGAGAGCCTGGCAAGGGAGGGGAGAGCTTTTCCTGGGAGATGATCCCACGCGTGCAGGGTGCTAGCAAAGCTGGCATTCTGTCCAACTCGTCCTCTAACTTGCTCAGCTTTTGGGGGCCGTTGCTGGTGCTGGGTTTCTCTTTTTCAACAGCTTTCACCGAGGACTGGACACTGGTCAACTTCGGAGGTGCGTCCTTGTCGTGTTGAGAGTGCGTGGAGGCTGCGCTGTCGCTTCGTGCTCGGGCACCCCCTCCTCCTCCCACCCCACTCGAAGTTGACGGATGCGCCCCCGGACCACGGGGCAGAGAGACGAGCTTGGGTTCGGGTGCCATTCCGTAGGTGGGAACACAAGTGGGCATTACCTGAAACAGCATCAATTAAGGTAAGACACATTTTTGTTTTAAGCTGTCGTTGAATTACACGTATTCTGGCCTTCACTGAACTTCTCAGTGAAAATGCCAACAACACGAAAGGGCTCAGCTGTCAAGAGTGTGAGTCACCACGGTGACCACATCTCCGCCAGTGCCAGCGGCACGAAATACAAAAACAAAAGCAAAGAGGCAAAGAATAACAAGGGGGGGGGGAGGGGGGGGGGCAAGTCTTTCGTCTTCGCCTGTCAAATTATTGCTCTCCGACCCATTATCACCTTGCCGAGTGTGCACGAAGATGGTGGGTGATGAAAAGGGTGTGTTATGCGATAGGTGCAAAGGCTGGGTACACCTGACCTGCTCCGACCTTGAGCCAACAGAATATGGCCTTCTGGCCAAAATCCAGAGCAGGAACGTAAAATGGTTTTGCCCAAAATGTTGCCTGGAACTGGAAAATTCTCTCGACCCGGACAATAGGATGGCTACTCAAGAGAGTAAATTGGACACAATGATGCAAATCGTGACCACCCTTCAAACGCAGAAGCAGATGATTTTGAAACTGCTAGGTGAAACGGATAAGAAAATAGAGACAAAAGTGACAGATAAAGTACAAGAAGTTTTTGCAGAGGAGAGGGAGAGGGAGACCAGAAGAAACAACTTGATCTTGTACAATATATACCAGAAAGCAAGGGCAAAGGGGAAGAAGCAAAAGCTGAGGACAGAAGGGTGATTGGGGAAATCATGGGGGAGAATGGAGCGGAAACCCCCGGGCATAGTGTTATTTCCAAAATTGTGGAAACTGCCCGCCTGGGGGTACCGAAAGAAGGCTCTCCCAGACCAAGACCAATCAAACTCATACTAAACAATACTGACGCCAAGAACACAATACTGAGAAAAGCAAGAAACCTCAGAGACTCTGCAGGTTTTGGGAAGGTCGGTATCTCTAGGGATAAGACCACGACAGAGAGGAATGAAGAGAGATCTCTGCTGGAGGAGAGGCGGAACAGGCAAAAAGCAGGGGAGGATGTGATCATTTACAAAGGGAACGTTGTCCCTAGGGCTTCGGTGGGGAAAACGACAGGACTTTGCCCCCCTTGCTCAGATGTAAATAGTGTAAATAAGACTACTTCCAATTTTCCTTCAAGTTCAAACAGCAAACACAAAAATACCGGACAAATATGGTTTAAAGTGCTTGTACACCAATGCAGATTCTCTCAGAAATAAAAGTACTGAATTAGAATCCATGGCAAGTGAGCAGATGCCTAATGTCAAATGCATTACAGAAACTTTACCGAAAGCTAGAAATGAAGATTATACTTGGGAGCCAGTACTCAAGGGTTACACGGTCTATTCAGACCATTCTGGCAGAGGTGTGTGTATGTTGGTCAGTGATTCCTTACAGGTGTGCAGATTAAAGGAGTTGGAGAAGTTCAGACCATCTGTGGTGTGTGAAGTACTTGGAGGTGAAGAGAGGCTCATCCTGGGAGGGGTGTACAGATCTCCTAACAGTAATGAGGAAGAAAACAAGGAACTGAACGAAATGATGATAAAGTTATGTGATAAGGTCAAATTGAATGAAACCTTAATACTAATGGGGGATTTTAATTATCCTGACATTGACTGGACCAAAGACTTATGCCCAAAAAGCTCACATCACCCAGCTCACAAGTTTTATGAGACTGTTAGTGTTAAAGACTGCTTTTTAAACCAGGCCGTTCAGGAACATACTCATTTTACTTTTAGATGTCTTCAACGCGCTACCCTGATAGACCTTATTTTCACCAACAAGGAGGATTTTATTCTCGACCTCACACATCTGCCACCTTTGGGGAAAAGCCACCACGAGGTTTTGACCTATAGAATACCCTATAGACTGATGCTCACATTTAAAAATGAAAAGAAAGGAGTGCAAAAGTTTAATAAAGGAGATTATGATGGTTTTAGAAGTTGGATTGCCACTACAGATTGGCAGAGTGACCTTAGCAAAGTGAAATCTGTAGAGGATTGTTGGAAGAGCATAGAGGAAAAGATTTAAGAAGGCAAGAAGAAATTTATACCCTGCAAAATTTTTCCTCGACAAAACGGTGTGAAGAAAACAATTGTACATCAGACGGTTTTGGAGAAAATTAGAGTAAAAAGAAAAGATCGCGAAGATCACAGTTTGTGTCTGTGGGGGAAGATACCTCCGATGAAGCTCCAGTCACCAGCGGGGTACCACAGGGTAGTGTGTTAGGGCCTACTTTGTTTGTTTACTTTGTAAATGATATGCCTGATATAGTGGAATGTCTGGTATAATTTTTCACAGACGATACAAAGGCCTATATGGAGGTACAATCTGAAAATGTTGCTCACTTACAAAACAGTATAAACAAGAAATTCCTCCGAGGTAGGAAAAACACCCCCGTTGGTCAAAGGGAAATAACCATTCTCACTGCCACCAACTGAGAAGGTTATTTCCCTTTGACCATTAATATGTCCCTCTATAAGTCCTTGTAGAATCTTAATCCACCAATAACTCCCTAACCGTGTGTTTGACTGGTCCCAATTTGTGTAAGGACCGTCTCAGGAATGTATAGAACCTGTTCACCAAGTTTGGTGACGATCGGTCCGTTCATTCTTGAGATCTATGCGAACACAAACACACAGACCGAATCCTATACACACCCCTATACCGGGGGTGTAATAAGTTAACCCAGTGGACAGAAAAGTGGCACATTAAATTTAACAGCAAAAAATGTAAAGTTTTGCACATTGGTAAAAATAATCCAAAAGACATATATATGATGGATGGTCGTATTCTGGAGATCACTAATGCTGAGAAGGATTTAGGCGTTGTGGTGGATGGGGGCCTATCTTTTGAGGACCACATACAGGAAACAGCAAAAAAAGCTAACACAACAGAGTCTCTGGCATGATAGTCCATAACATTGAGTACTTGTAAGTCAAAAGACATCATGGTCCCTCTTTTCAAATCGCTTGTTCGCCCTATACTTGAGTATGGGAATGTGGTATGGTCACCCTCATTAAAGAAAAATATAATACTCATTGAAAGTGTTCAGCAGCGTTTCTCGAAAAAAATTGCTGGCACCCAGGGGCTAAGCTATGAACAGAGATTGAAATTCCTTAATATGCCAAGCCTAGAGTACAGGAGGTTGCGAGGCGATATGATCGAGACCTATAAAATATTAAACAAAAAACCCTGTTAAAACTAACCTGTATGCAAACTTCTGTACTATAATCGTGTTGTAAATAAATGGAACAACTTGCCACCCAACATCGTGTCAGCAGGAACACTAAACACGTTCATAAACTTACTTGACAAGCACTGGAGACAATTTTTGTTCTTTACAAATTTAACTCAATTGAGATCGTCCTAGGACGTACGCAGTGCACAAATATAAACAACAATATACCAAATCACTAGTTGAAATACATAGCAAGCAAAAGGCAGAAAGCCTATCGGGCCGGTTATGTTATGTTATGTAATGTTATTACCTTGTTGGAAATGACATAGTCGTCTTCGAACGCTGCCGCTTGGTCGAGCACGCGAATCAGGGTGTTGGTGTGCGCGCCATTAGTAGCTGCCTTGCGAATCTCCTGGCCGATCGCGCTGTTGTTGATGTACAGACACATTTTCTTAAAGCACAGAACAAGGATTCTCATGCCTGGATTCTCAATGAACCCTTCGTGAGTTCGACACCAACTACACGCGGGTCTGAGTCGCATTTTACCTCCGATGCAAGACGAACAGACATGGTGTAAACAAATGCCGTGGTTTGGTCCTTTCGGCTTCAGTAAGATGTTGCCACAAACACAACACGACAGCATTTGGCGCAGGCAGGGTAGATAGCCGTACAGATCAACCCACGTACTTTTGCTGGACGGATCGGCCAGCAGTACGTATTTACAGGTAGACAGATAAAATTCGTAGGCGTTCATCTCTGAGGAATCTTTACCGCAGTTTTACATCACTGGGATTCACGCACTTCCGTACCACTTGATTCCTTGTTCTGATTGGTCGAAGTTGATTCATTGCTGACGTCAGAGGCGTTGTCATCTAATCACACAAACCAGAGATACTGTAGCACAAACAGAAGAGAAACATAGCCGTGGGTTGTGGCTATAAATGAAATATGACTCAGTGAACATTTGACACTGACATCTGACCACAGAGAAGACCAAGCTACATGTATTTATATTTTAAACGAAGATGCATGTTTGATTCGGCAGATTGTAACCCCCAAGTTATATATAAAACTTAAAAAGGTCACGCAGTACTCCAAGGTGCTCAATATTGGGCAACTTCCCTAGTTGAGTTAAGTCCCTTGATGTTTTCTCAGATTGTTGACGTAAATGTACTAATTTTGGTACAACATGCATAACATTACATTATATTTACCAAATCTGCTGTTGCGAGAAACAGACTTGATCTGGTAGAAGTAATTTGTCTGTTTTCTTCCCACTCGCAGAGGCACACACACACACACACAAACACCAGGGGCGGATCAGTTCATTTTATGGGGGGGTGGGGGGGGTTCCCAAAGTATATTGTGAAGATATGGGTGTGAAGGCGCGAAGCGCGCCTAGCTTTATAGGGGGGTCCGGGGGCATGCCCCCCCCCCCCCCGGAAAATTTTGAAAAAAAGGATGCAAAATGGTGCAATCTGGTGCATTCTGAGGATGATCATTACCAGTTTCAGGCAGCAGATTTTGTCACTGATTAACAACCCAAGAATTGAAACTCAACCCCCCCCCCCCCAAAAAAAAAAAAAAAAAAAATTTGGCTGGGGGGGGGGGGGGGGGCGGAAACCCCAGAAAAAAAACCCTCGTCCGCCCCTGCACACACACACACACACGGTGAGATGAATAGCATTAAATTACTACATTTAGTCAAGCTGTGGAACTCACAGAATGAAACTGAACGCACTGCATTTTTTCACAATGACCGTAGTCCGCCGCTTGTGCATAACGGAGTGAAACTGACGAGCCTGTTCAGCGCGGTAGTGGTTTCGCTGTGCTGCATAGAGCACGCTTTTCTGTACTTCGTTTTAACTTTCTGAGCGTATTTTTAATCCAAACATATCATATCTTATATGTTTTTGGAATCAGGAACCGACAAGGAATAAGATGAAATTGTTTTTAAATCGATTTCGGAAATTTAATTTTGATCATAATTTTTTATATTTTTAATTTTCAGAGCTTGTTTTTAATCCAAATATAACATATTCATATGTTTTTGGAATCAGGAAATGATGTAAAATAAGATGAACGTAAATTTGGATCGTTTTATATATAAAAAAATTATTACAATTTTCAGATTTTTAATGACCAAAGTCATTAATTAATGTTTTAGCCACCAAGCTGAAATGCAATACCGAAGATTGCTTTATAAAAACTGATTTCAATCAATTTGATTGAAAAATGAAGGTGTGACAGTGCCGCCTCAACTTTTACAAAAAGCCGGATATGACGTCAAAAGTATTTATCGAAAAAAAGAAAAAAACGTCCGGGGATATCATTCCCAGGAACTCTCATGTCAAATTTTATAAAGATCGGTCCAGTAGTTCGGTCTGAATCGCTCTACACACACACGCACAGACACAGACACAGACACAGACACACACACACACACACACACCACGACCCTCGTCTCGATTCCCCCTCTATGTTAAAACATTTAGTCAAAACTTGACTAAATGTAAAAACGATCGGGTTGGAAGAAGTGGCAGTTACTATTTGTGCTGGAAACGCAGACAAACAATGCAATGCTGGAAATAGTAAACCCGGAAAGTCTAAAAAAAAAAAAACCCGACCCATTTAGAATACAATAATTTTCACAGAGAATAAACACAAGTTGACGAGAGTTAGGAGCCTGTGTAGGACTGTCTGTCTTCAGAAGTCTTGCTTGTTTTTGTTTGTAACAAAACAAACCAACAAAATCAAGTCAAACAAGTAGTGGATAAATGGATACTGTCTTTGATTTCCTGTCTTCTTTTTTTCTTTCTTTCTCTCTTTTCAAACATTTGCTCCACTTTCTTTTTACATTTAGTCTTGAAGTTTAGACTAAATGTTTTAACATAGAGGGGGAATCGAGACGAGGGTCGTGGTGTATGTGTGTGTGTGTGTGTGTGTGTGTGTGTAGAGCGATTGAGAGTAAACTACTGGACCGATCTTTATGAAATTTTTCATGAGAGTTCCTGGGTATGATATCCCCAGACGTGTTTTTCAGTTTTTCGATAAATGTCTTTGATGACGTCATATCCGGCATTTTGTAAAAGTTGAGGCGGCACTGTCACACCCTCATTTTTCAATCTAATTTATTGAAATTTTGGCCAAGCATTCTTCGGCAAAGGCCGGACTTTGGTATTGCATTTCAGCTTGGAGGCTTAAAAATTAATTAATGACTTTGGTAATTAAAAATCTGAAAATTGTAATTAAAATTATATTTTTTATAAAACGATCAAAAATTACGTTTATCTTATTCTTTATCATTTTCTGATTCCAAAAACATATAATTATGTTATATTCGGATTAAAAACAAGCTCTGAAAATTAAAAATATAAAAAATTATGATTAAAATTAAATTTCCGAAATTGATTTAAAAACAATTTCATCTTATTCCTTGTCCGTTCCTGATTCCAAAAACATATATCTATATGTTTGGATTAAAAACACACTCAGAAAGTTAAAAAGAATAGAGATATAGAAAAGCGTGCTATATATCCTCCTCAGCGCAACCGCTACCGCGCTTTTCTGGATTGTTAATTTCACTGCCTTTGCCACGAGCGGTGGACAGACAATGCTGCGAGTGTACAGTCTTACGGAAAAAATGCAATGCGTTCAGTTTCATTCTGTGAGTTCGACTGAGCTTGACTAAATGTTGTATTTTTGCCTTGCGCGACTTGTTTTATCCTTCTTTTCAAAAGAAATAAGAAAGTCAGTAAAACAATAAAATTAAACTGACAGAAGGTTGATGTTAGCCTGCAGAATTAACAATAATTAATGGCTCCATTTTTGTGTCACATGTAGAGTAGAATACTTACTTACTTACTTACTGCCTTTCACGCCTGGTGGCGTGTAGGGCAGCGACAAAGGACCACATCAGTGTTGTTTTCCTTTGTCGCTGTTTCTGTAACTCACTCGGTTTTACCAGTTAGAGTTGTTGGCCCTAAGCTGAACCCCCAACCTGGAGGACCAGGGTACACATTTTAGTCTGGCCTCTACCTCACGCGGATCTGTTCGGCATGGTTGGACCTACCAGGGACACGAGGTCCCCGCCGACATAGCTCCGGAGGTTGTCAAGGCACACAAGCCCCCACACCACGATCAAGGTAAGTGCACCAGGTGGGGGTAGAGTAGAATGTACGCTGTTTAACACTCACTGCACACACAAACACACTGACACACACACACACCACCACCAACATCTTACTCATGTGTTTACCGATTTATTCCTCAATAAGCAATTTGTAAACATGATAAAAGATTAATATGTACATTCATGACATACACCAAATACAAAATGATGCATCACTTCTAATCTAGGTCATTTAATAGCATAAACATGAAATGCTGCTACAATGCAGAAAGTGACCCCCCCCCCAAAAAAAAAAAAGGGAATAAAAAAGGACAAAAGAACAGAAAAAAGAGAAACAGTATATTAACAGAATAACAAGAGTAATTCACAATAAAACCACACATATCCTCCAAAATATTGCATTGTATTTTAAACTAGAATCTCCTTACCTTATTTGGCGTTTAACGTCGTTTTCAACCACGAAGGTTATATCGCGACGGGGAAAGGGGGGAGATGGGATAGAGCCACTTGTCAATTGTTTCTTGTTCACAAAAGCACTAATCAAAAATTTGCTCCAGGGGCTTGCAACGTAGTACAATATACAGTGAAGTCCGGCTGTAGTGATAGACCCATATAGTGATAGTCCGGCTGTAGTAATAGAATTTCTGGGTCCCGGTCCCAGTTGTTCATGTTCTTTGTTAACTTAGTCCGGTTGTAGTGATATTTTTCAGTCCTGATATAGTGACAGTCCGCTTGTAGTGATACTATTTTCAAGTCCCGGGGAAGCTAAAGTCCGGCTGTAGTGATAATGTTCGAGAGTAATCTCCCTTTACCAAAATGACGAGCAAAAGCCAGCCACGCACTGTGCTTACCCTGAAGCGGAAAATTGATCTGACAATTTTTCATTTCACCCTTATTTCTAAGTGGCCCTTCTCTCTCTCTCTCTCTAAAACACACACACACGCACGCACGCACGCACGCACGCACGCACACACACACACACACACTAACACACACACACACACACACACACACACACCGGCTGTTGAACTGCCAGGACGGGGGTAGGTTAACACAGGACATTTGCAAGCCTGACAAAGACGACAGAAGAAACGTCACAAAACGAAATCAATAGTGGTTCCAAAATCACCTTGTTACTGCCTTGAGGCTAGTTTACCAAATGTGCCGCGGCATGTAGCAATAAAAGCTTTGAAGATATCACTACAACTACAAGCGATTGGCTGGATGTAGTGATAAAACCTACAAAAATATCACTATAACCGGACGTCCGGATGTAGTGATAAAACCTACAAAAATATCACTATAACCGGACGTCCGGATGTAGTGATAAAACCTACAAAAATATCACTATAACCGGACGTCCGGATGTAGTGATAAAACCTACAAAAATATCACTATAACCGGACGTCCTGGTGTAATGATAGTCCGGATGTAGTGATAAACAAATTTGGTCCCGAGGGCTATCACTACATCCGGACTTCACTGTATTACCTTACTGGGAGAATGCAAGTTTCCAGTACAAAGGACTTAACATTTCTTACATACTGCTTGACTAAAATCTTTACAAATATTGACTATATTCTATACAAGAAACACTTAACAAGGGTAAAAGGATAAACAGAATCCGTTAGTCGCCTCTTACGACATGCTGGGGAGCATCAGGTAAATTCTTCCCCCTAACCCGCGGGGGGATTTTAAACTAGAATCAAAACAAAGCGCTTTGATGATCATTCAATGATTTGGTAAAACATGTTCTAGCTCAGTACAAACCAGGGGGTGAGGTTGGAGTGGGAGGGGGGGGGGGAATGGGGCTGTGGGTGTAGCAGAAAGGAGGGAATACTATGACTGATTGCACACAATTTAACAAATCTAGAAGAAGAAAAAAATGTATATGAAGATAAACTGCAATCAATGATGTACACAAAATGAAAATGCCACCATTATACTCAAATATTGAACAAAATCATATCATGAGATGTTAAAAAATATGTTCTTTACAAAAACCTCCATTAGAAACAACAAACAAATCATAGCATCAACATTGATCATCGAATATGAAAGTTTTTAAAAAATTATTAAAAGAAAGGAACAATTCACTAGCATGAAAAAGAGGCAAATGTACCCAAAATTGCAATTATAAAACAATTTAAACAAAAGTTTAATCAAATTTGGATCTGAACTTATTTACTTCAGAATTGTTTATCTCTGGTAACTGTCATTCCCAGCCGTATGTGCTCATAAGTCTCTGCAATAAACACAGGGATGGCCAAATCGTCCACCCGGTCGCCAGGGGCGAGTACAAATTCTGCCGGGCTAGAAGAAACCGCCTGGCAAATCGCCCGGCTGACTAGTGAAAATTCTGGTCAAATGCAACACTTCTGGTTGTTACATCAAGTTTCAAAGCAATATAAACAATGCAGATGCAGCAACTGTGGTATGTATTGGGCCAGCGAAATTTCTGGCGGGCTAGTCAATTTTTTGAAATTATTCGCCTGGCTGGCGAGTTTAAATTGTAAGAATTGGCCATCCCTGTAAACACTGTACAAATGTGCTGTATTAAATGAGTGATAAGATGTTTGGAGTGAAGGTGTGTGTATACTACGCTGTGATTTTCATGGGATGTAATCTTGTGTACGAGCCAAAAGACACATTTCTGTACGTTTCACATTCAGATAATAAAGTTGTACAGCTGAAACCCCCTTTTAAGACCTGCTTTTTTTCAGATATTCTGTTCATAACCTCTGTAAATTTACCTCCATTTTAAGACTCCCTCCTTTCTTTCTTTATTTGGTGTTTAACGTCGTTTTCAACCACGAAGGTTATATCGCGACGGGGAAAGGGGGGGAGATGGGATAGAGCCACTTGTTAATTGTTTCTTGTTCACAAAAGCACTAATCAAAAATTTGCCCCAGGGGCTTACTGGGAGAATGCAAGTTTCCAGTACAAAGGACTTAACATTTCTTACATACTGCTTACTCCCTCCTTTTTAAGACCTGATTTTATCAGATTTTTGGAGGTCTTAAAAGGGGGGTTCCAGTGTATTGAACGGAATTGGATTGCATTGATAGAGCAGTGGAAAGAAAAGTTTTTCCTGGGGAAAAAGGCCATTTATTTTCCAGGAGTACTGTATACAATCCATAGTTAACGGATCACACTCTGTTTAACTGAAATGTACAAAAAAAGCACACATGTATATAATACTTAGCACTGCTGAACAGATCAAAGTAGAAATACACTCATATTAATTGCATACATTTTCAAATAAAAAAAGTTCAAATAAAGCACACTAGTATATATAAGCATTGCTGAACAGATCAAAGTAGAAATACACTCACATTAATCGCATACATTTTTAAAATAAAAAATGTTCAAATAAAGCACACAAGAATATAATACTCAGCACTGCTGAACAGATCAAAGTAGAAATACATTCACATTAATTGTATACATATTAAAATAAAAAATGTAATTCAGATTTTAGTCTTCAGTCTTTGAAGAAATACATGCTTGCTGCAGACCTGTGCACACTCAAAACGCTCATCAGTAGTAAACAAACCAAATTTCAGTAGTTTTTGAGTCACTTGAGAAAAAGTGACTCTATGTAATCGGTCAGTGTTAGTCTGTCCGGCCGGCCGTCCGTCCGTCCGTCCGGCCGGCCGTCCGTCCGTCCGTCCGGCCGGCCGTCCGTAGACACCACCTTAACCAGGCATGAAAACTGAAAAAAAAAAAATACTGAAAAAAAAATTCGAAGGCGCATAGCGCCAAGTTTTGCAGGCGCGTAGCGCCAAGTTTCGCAGGCGCGAAGCGCCAAGACTTCTAGGGGGGTCCGGGGGCATGCTCCCCCGGAAAATTTTTTTTTCAAGGGTGCAATTTGGTGCAATCTGGGGCTATCTGAGCCTTAAAATTGGATTCAAACATGGCCCCAAAACTATTTTACTATAACTGTGACTAGGAGGGGGAAAAAAAAAAAAAAAAAAAAAAAAAAAAAATTAAAAAAAAAAAAAAAAAAAAGGAAAAATACGGAAATTAAAAAAAAAATACGGTTTATTTTTTTCAAAAATACGGAAAATACGGAAAATACGGAGAATTTTCATGCCTGCTTAACGTTGGACTTTTCTCGGAAACTATCAAAGCGATCCGGCTCATATTTTGTTTAGTCGTGACCTCCAATGACCTCTACACTTTAACGATGGTTTCTTTGACCTTTTTCAAGGTCACAGGTCAGCGTCAAAGGAAAAATTAGACATTTTATATCTTTGACAAAGTTCATCGGATGTGATTGAAACTTTGTAGGATTATTCTTTACATCAAAGTATTTACATCTGTAGCCTTTTACGAACGTTATCAGAAAAACAAGGGAGATAACTAGCCTTTTCTGTTCGGCAACACACAACTTAACGTTGGGCTTTTCTCGGAAACTATAAAAGTGACCGGGCTCAAATTTTATGTGAACGTGACTCCCAGTGACCTCTACACTTTGACGTCTGCTTTGGTGACCTTTGACCTTTTTCAAGGTCACAGGTATGTCTTGAAGGAAAAAAATTGAAATATCATATCTCTGAAACTATTCATCGGATTTGATTCAAACTTTATAGGATTATTCTTTACATCAAATTATTTACATCTGTATTGTGTTGTGAATAGCAATTTCTTCCTGTCCATCTGATGCCTCATATAATATTCAGAACTGCGAAAGTGACTCGATCGAGCGTTTGCTCTTCTTGTTAAAATGTTTCAGTAGTAAGCTGTAAGCGTATTGGTCTCCTTTGCGTGATTTTACGATCTCCAGGTTGTCTTGAGAATAACTGGACTTCCAGCACTGTTGTGCCGTTTTCTTCTTCTTTGGTGACAGAGCTGGTGTCTCCTCTTCACTATGTGAATCTCGCACTATTTTTTCTTTTCCATGTTTCACTTCAATCACAGATTGCCACGAAGACGCTGGACGAACTAAGTCTAAGAACAAAGACTCAATGCTGAGAACACGCGCGCTTCCAGTAAATCGAAAAACGTCTTTTCAGCGCAACGGCCAACTAATTGGTCAAAACATCTTAAAACAGAAAAAAAGTAAAAAAACATTTTTTGTTGAATAAAACATCGGAATTTCGGAATTTTAATTAAAAATCCGTAGCACCGTATTCTGCATTATAAAAATCGGAGAAATTACGGAGAAACCGTAGATGTGCACAGGTCTGTTGCTGCAAATGCTCACACACACACAACCTACTTTCGAAGGCAATGAGCAAACTCACCCCCAAGTTGTCTTCATCCTCTGAAGACAACTGGCTTGTTTGCACGGCAATAAGCAAGCACAACTTGAATTTCTGTCTTCACCTGTATGTTTTTCAAACAGCAAAAACCTTTACTGCTATCTCTTTGAAAATCACCAGTTATAGTTTATAGAACAAAAAAGGTCAGTGTTCAGTCTTCAAACAAATAGATGCTCCCTTTGTGTCAACATCCTTTGGGGTGAGCAGAAAGTTGCAAAACTGCAGATTCCATTTCTCAGTCTTGTAAAAATGCTTCACCAGGATCAAGAAAAAATCTATTAACACTCTGTGACTTGCATGGGGACAAAGCTTGTGTCGACACCAGTTGCAGGACTGAAGTTAAGTTCAGGGTCTTTTGAATGTGAAATTCTGTCCCCAACAGTATAAAGCAATTCACAGTCACATGGTCTTTTGAACATGAAATTCTGTTCCCAACATTAAAGCAATTGCTCTTTTGAACGTGAAATTCTCTCCACAATAGAAGCAATTCACAGTCACATGGGGACAAACTTTGTCTCCGACTCCTTGGGAAAGAGCAGGAAGTTGCGGAACTGCAGGTTCCAGTTCTCAGTCTTGTGGAAATGCTCCACCAGGTGGGTGAAAGTCCTGGGGAACATCTTGTAGCTGACGCCGTCGATGACCCCGAGCCCCCCGACGGCATTGATACTGTTGACGCACACCCAGGGTCTGTTGTTCAGCATTTCCATGCTGGCGCCATAGTGCCGGAAGAAGTGCAGGCTGAGGACATTAGGGACGCTGTAGAAAAAGATGTGCAGTCGTTGCGCCAGGGAGTAGATGTTGGGAATGCCGATGAGCTGCTTGGTGATCTCGCCCCAGTTGATGTACAGCTTGTCCTTCAGCTGAAACATTACAATGTGTTGTTGTTAATTTTTGTACTTTATTTCTGTGTGTGTGTGTGTGTGTGTGTGTGTGTGTGTGTGTGTGTGTGTGTGTGTGTGTGTGTGTGTGTGTGTATGTGTGTTTGTGTGTGTGTGTGTGAAAGGTTAATATGCAAACATATTGCTTTGGGTATCGTTTTTCTTTTTTTCTTATTATAAAATATAATTCCCACAAATACATGTAATTTTTCTTTTTTCTTTTTAAATAAAAGAGAAAATATTAGTTCTTTAAACACAGGGAGTCTTAAAATTATACCATGAAGAGAAAATCTGAGGAGGGGCTGGGGGTGGGGCCAGCAAATCTAACAAAGGGTAAAAAAACTAAAAAGGATGTTCAATTGTATCCTAATAAAAGTGACCACGCTACCTGTTAAAGCAACATTCCAGTGCTACCCCCCCCCCTCCCCCCAACCAGAATTACGGTGGAACCCCCATTTAAACCCTCCAATTTTGTTTTCTTCTTCTTCTGCGTTCGTGGGCTGAAACTCCCACGTACACTCGTGTTTTTTTGCACGAGTGGAATTTTACGTGTATGACTGTTTTTTACCCCGCCATTTAGGCAGCCATATGCCGTTTTCGGGGGAAGCATGCTGGGTATTTTCGTGTTTCTATAACCCACCGAACTCTGACATGGATAATAATAATAATGAAGTGTATTTATATTGCGCCTATCCCTCACAAAACACAAAAATATTTCGTGCGCACTTGGTCTTGTGCTTGCGTGTACACACGGGGGTGTTCGGACACCGAGGAGAGTCTGCACACAAAGTTGACTCTGAGAAAAATATCTCTCGCCGAACGTGGGGACGAACTCACGCTGACAGCAGCCAACTGGATACAAATCCAGCGCGCTACCGACTGAGCTACATCCCCGCCCAGACCATCCGATTTAAGACTTCTCCCTTTTTAAGACCTGATTTTTTCAGATGTTTTTAAGTCTTAAAAGAGGGGTTCCACTGTACCTTGAAGCAGCTGAAAGTGAATGGTTGTTGGTTCTCTACGATGCCGGTAGTAAGAGTCCCGGTGAGGATCAGTTCGTGAGTGTTGGCCTTGCAACCGATCCAGCCAGAGATGGCAGCGGGGTCCAGTTCCAGAAAACCCAAACCTGTCTTCAGACAGTGGTTCTTATCCTTGAAATGCTTGGGCAGCAAGGCGCCTTCAAAAACATTATAGGGCTGCGGGATTTTCTCCCCATCAGGCTGGGACCCCCCAACCTCCCTGACTGTTTTGCGCTTGACTATGTCCACTCCCCCCTGCACATTGGGGCTACAGACGAAGAAGGTGCTGCTTTTGGTGCTGGCTGCTTCACTGTGTTCAAAGTCAGTGGGCTTGTACTTTCGCAGGTACAGTGAGCAGGCATCGGCGGGGGCGGAGAAGCGGTCCGTGTAGCGATGTGATTTGATGTACTTGGCCCCCATGATGTTCATGTACTTGGCTCCGTCCTCCACCTGTTCTGTGGCAGTCACCACCCTTTCAAACAGCCTGGAGCGGTGCTGACGGCTATAGTCCTGGCTCTCTGTGAGGGGCGGCTGGGTGCCGGCCAGTCTCCTCTCCTCTACCCCCTTGAGCTGGTTCTGCCAGTGGAAGCTCTTGGCCCAGGCCTTCATCACCTGAATAAAAAAACAAGTCGCGTAACGCGAAAATACAACATTTAGTCAAGTAGCTGTCGAACTCACAGAATGAAACTGAACGCAATGCAACGCAGCAAGACCGTATACTCGTAGCATCGTCAGTCCACCGCTTACGGGATAGGCAGTGAAATTGACAAGAAGAGCGGGGTAGTAGTTGCGCTGGGAAGGATAGCACGCTTTTCTGTACCTCTCTTCATTTTAATCCAAACATATCATATCTATATGTTTTTGGAATCAGGAACCGACAAGGAATAAGATGAAAGTGTTTTTAAATTGATTTGGAAAATTTAATTCTGATAATAATTTTTATATATTTAATTTTCAGAGCTTGTTTTTAATCCGAATATAACATATTTATATGTTTTTGGAATCAGCAAATGATGGAGAATAAGATAAAGGTAAATGTGGATCGTTTAATAAAATTTTTTTTTTTTTTACAATTTTCAGATTTTTAATGACCAAAGTCATTAATTAATTTTTAAGCCACCACGCTGAAATGCAATACCGAAGTCCGGGCTTTGTCGAACATTACCCGACCAAAATTTCAACCAATTTGGTTGAAAAATGAGGGCGTGACAGTGCCGCCTCAACTTTCACGAAAAGCCGGATATGACGTCATCAAAGACATTTATCAAAAAAAAAGAAAAAAATGTCTGGGGATTTCATACCCAGGAACTCTCATGTCAAATTTCATAAAGATCGGTCCAGTAGTTTAGTCTGAATCGCTCTACACACACACACAGACACACACACACACGCACATACACCACGACCCTCGTCTCGATTCCCCCCTCTACGTTAAAACATTTAGTCAAAACTTGACTAAATGTAACAAGAAAGGTAAGTTGTTGGAACAGTTGTTATTGACAAAAAAATACGTTACAGTCACAAATATATCGACCCAACGGTCTTTTAAGTGCATAGACAAACAATAGGTACACAAAAACTTCATCACCTGAATAAAAAAACAAGAAAGGTAAGTTTGTTACAGTGGAACCTCCCCTTTTAAGACCTCCAAAAATCGGACAAAATCAGGTCTTAAAAAGGAGAGAGTCTTAAAATGGGGGTAAATTTACAGAGGTTATGGAATAGAAAGTCTAAGAAAACAGGGTCTTAAAAGGGAGGAAGTCTTAAATTGGGGGGTCTTAAAAAGGGGGTTCCACTGTATTGACAAAACAATATGTTACAGTCACAAATATATCGACCCAACAGTCTTTTAAGTCCACAGACAAATAATTAGTACACAAAAACTTCACATCACCTGGTCGAGATTCAGCGTCTGGCCGTTCTGCAGCACGTGGCGCGCAAGGGATGAAGGCTTGGGGCAGATGTGGCCAATACGGTGCAGGATGATGTCGCTCTGTCGAATCACGCGCCTCACAAGGCATTTCTTCTCGTAGGAAAAGAAGGACAGGAGCTCGGCACTGATCATGAAGGCGCGGGTATCGGTGAGGTGGATTCGGCCGGAGGCGAGAAAGGATGCTTCGGCGTACGTGGCCTTGACCAGCCAGTTAGCAGGGCCTTGGTGCGTGAGGGTGGATCTCTTCAAGTTCTGCCGCATCAGGCCCAGGTCCTGCAGCTGCCCGATATTCATGTACAGCGTGCCGCCGCTGGCGAAGGTGAAGAGAAAGTTGGTGCCGATGACCGCCTGCCCCACGTGTCTCAGGATGCTGAGGTTGCTGCGATTGCTGAAGCTGCTCTGCATGATGGAGTGAGGCTCTAACACGCTGCTCTTAGCGTCGTCCGGACACGAGCAGGAATGTTGGTAGTCCTCCAGTTTGAAGAACACTTCTTCACCATCATCGTCATCATCCTCTCCATCCTCGTCTTCCTCCTCTTCTACTTCCTCTTCTTGTTTGATTTCACTTTCAAGTTTTATCTGAGGGACACTGCCAGTCTCCTCCTCCTCTTGTTCAACACGTGTCACAATACCAGCATCAACTCTTTCCATTCTTGCAGGATCTTCCCTGCTGCCAGAAGCGTGACTGTAAGGCGTCTGGTCAGAAGCAGCAGTGACGGGCAGAGTGGACAAGTACTCGTCTGCTTCAGTCACCTCCTGCTTGATGCTGTGAAGGCCCAGCAGATCAGCATCCACCTCTTCAAGCTTCTCCTGCTTGATCTGACTGACCTCAATGTTGCCCAACACATCTTGTGACTCCTGAGGACACCCAAGGTTATGGCCAACATGGCCAAGGTCGTTTGTTGGGAGCACTGTACCAAAGCTTCCACCAGCATTTCCAAGGTCGTGCCCCGAATGCCAAAGGTTATGAGTCACCTGAGCCGGGTCAAGGCTGCCTTCCGCACATTCCTGGTCAGTAACGTCAGTTTCCGTGTTATTCTTCTCTTGCTTAATGCTTCTGTCTAAGGCAGGCAACGTGTCTTCATCCATCCCTTCTTCTGCTCTCTCTGCACTGCTGGTTTTGTTCCTGTGCATTTGCTTCACTTGTGCGGCTGGGTTTTCAGCTCTCTGTGAAGATTCCTGTAACGTTTGCTTCAGGTTTGAAAAATAATCTTCTGCCTGATGGTTCTGAGCTATCTCGTGACCTTGACAGTCTTGACCTTGAGTTTCTTCGTTTGAAATGTCATCCTCGCCCTCAGAACTGGACTCAACAAGGTCAATAACTTCCTGCTCCTTTTCTTTGACATCTTCTAAGACCTGCACATCATCTTCCTCTGTGCCACCTGTCCACTTTTCTTCATCGTCTTCCGTGCCGTCCTGGCTTCCAGTAGCTTTGCCTTCACTCCAGCTTTCATCCTGTTCCTCATCAGTTCTTTCCTCCTCCTCTTCCTCCTCTTCTTCCTCCTCCTCCACCTCATCTGACGACTCAGACTTCCAGTCTTCCCCTTCTTCGTCTGTGTGATCCAAAGACATGTCCATGATCTCCTCATTGTCGCTTTCTTCCTTTGGGGCGACCACAACCTCTTTTTCCTCTGACTCAAAGTCTTCGTACAACGTTGGCTCCAGTGGCTCATCCTCCGCAGGGCATTTGTGGGGCCAGTGTTTGATGTAGAACTTTGCGCTCGCAAAAGGTTTGAACTCGGGCTGAGACGTGCCAAGTTCAACGTACATCTTGCGAAGGTAAGCCAGATTGATCAGAAGAATGCGTTGTTTTTTGGCGGGGGGTAAACTTTCCATCTCGCCTCTGATCTTTAAACTGCTTCTGGTCACCCTGATTGTGGGTCCTGTTTTTGAATTAGTGACCTTGCTGTCCCTGCCCTCACGCATCTTCTCCTTTTGCGCTTTTTCGTTACTTCTGATGGAAAGCCTGGCTCGAGTGATCATAGCGTCCCTAGCAGCAGAATCCGGCATTCTCTTCCCTCCTTGGGACACGCAGACGATAACATCAGCGTTCGGCAACATGCTTTTCAAGAAGTTTAACTCAAGGCTCAACATGTAGCAAAAGTCAATTCCGGCTCGGGCCGAAGCCAGGAGATCCTCCAGATCCTTGTCGCCGCTAGGAGGTAGCAATTCCCTCTGGGAAAGTTCCTCCAGGCTTGCGAAGAATCCGTTGTTCCGTTTCCAGCAGTGAAGCGGCTCTTTTGTGTCCATGAACTCCATGCGAGTGATGTGGGAGAAAGCAGTCCGATTGAACTTCAGTGACCTGAAACACAAATAGAGAATACTACATGGCTTGCTGTGTTGTACCAGATTTACACGAGTTGTTTTTTTAAATATTGAACTGCGAGCGAAAGCGAGCTGTTCACTATTTGAAAAAGCAACGAGTGTAAATCTGGTATGACACAGCAAGCCATGTAGTATTCTGTTTATCCCCGAGTACGCTAGTACAAGGGTCCAGCAGACTTTAATTGTGTGTCTGTGTGTGTGTCTCGACTTAACAGCTTATTGCTGGGAAACTACTGGGCACAGTTCGTTCAAAAGTTGATACACTAACTTGATAATAGGTCCGATTGATCGTATTAAAACTTCATAATGTTACTTGGGACCTAAATGCGAAATAAACCACAACAAGAACGACTTGGCGGTGGGAGGAATTCGCGGTGCAACAGCCAGCCAGGCAGTCTGATAGAACGGTGCAAGGTCTTGGCAAACCAAGACTATGCCATACTCGTAGCAAAGCCGCCGAATGGTACCGTAAACCAAGAATAGTGACGTAAGAAAATAGAATGTCGTCTTTTGATTTGGAACGTGACGTGTTTTAGAATGGAGATGTGGTAGTGTGTGTGTGTGTGTGTGTGTGTGTGTGTGTGTGTGTGTTTGTCTGTGAGAGAGAGAGAGAGGGAGAGAGAGAAGGAGTGAGGGAGAGAGAGTGTGTGTGTTGTGTGTGTGTGTGTGTGTGTGTGTGTGTGTGTGTGTGTGTGTGTGTGTGTGTGAATGTCTGAAGAGTACTCGGGTCCAGCGCGAGCGTTTTTTATCCTACATACTGTACTTACGTGTATTTTACTGAAAATGTCTTGCAGACGAGGCAGCTAAATTGAAGACGCTTGTTTTGGAACCGCCTTCGATCTCTTTTTAAAGCCTCGTGCAATCTATTACGTCAAAGCAAAGAAACGTCACTCTGAAAGTGTGGCGTGACGTGTTAGTTCTAAAGATTCATCGAGGGTAATTAGCGAGCGCAATTTTTTTTTCTATAATGACGTTTGTCTCGGTGACTTTGGCATCATAAGCAGTGGAAAAACAGGTCCCTGCCAGACTTGCTTGACATGACCTCATTTACATGATATACACACGTGTGATTTGAACGATTATTATCTCACGGGTGTCTCTCACGTATGTAGGATAATACAATTTACTACAGTGGAACCCCCCTTTTAAGACCTCAAAACATCTGAGAAAATCAGGTCTTAAAAAGGAGGGAGTCTTAAAACGGAGGTAAATTTATAGAGTATGAACAGAAAATCTGAGAAAACACGGCTTTAAAAAGGAGGTAGTCTTAAATTGGGTGGTCTTAAATGGGGGGGGGGGTTCCACTGCATAGTCCAGTGCAACATATTAACATGTAACTGAAAGCAGAATACAGTACAGTACAATTTTTTAAAAACACATGACTAGGTGCATGACTGAACAAACTTTCCAATTCCTTAACCTGCACCTGTAACGTTGATCATACAGTTTTGAAAAAAATAGTTTAAGCAATGATATAAAATAATACAATTATAAGAATCGTTATTTAGAAAGGGGTCCTCTTTTTGCCAATCTTAACTACACTTAAACATACTTTGAGTAGGCTCTGCTAAAATTCTTTCCCATTGAAAACATGTGTTTTAACGATACAGTGGAACCCCACTTTAAGACTCCTTCCTTTTTAAGACCCTTAAAGGGGGGTTCTACTGTATCATTTTCGTAACACGTTTAGGTTTGATACAGAAACAGCATATATCTTTAGACTAACACATGTCCTCTTCGAAAGTGCATGAAAGACAAAGAATGCACATTCAACGCATGTATTTCTTCCGGTCTATGTGAGACATAAAGTACTGCCTACCTCTGTTTAACTTCAGGATTGAGCTCACAGGAGCAGAAAGGTTCTGCAATGTCTTGAAGTTGGAAAGTCTGGATCAACGATATCAGTGCGTCACGAAGAGATGGGGTTAGCCCGTGGTACTCTATGGACGTACCCGCCCCTCCATCGCACAGCCTTATCTGCTCGTGTCTCTGAAAAGCAAAAAATAAATAAATTAATTAAATAAATTAAAAAATAAATAATTAAAAAAAACCACTGCAGCTTTTGCATCACGGTCAACAAAAGAGTTTGCTTCAAAACAACAGAATCTGGAACAACAAAACAGGCTGCTTTATTATTACAACACTACACTTTCTCCAAAGACATAGTACAGCTGCCCAAATGGTAGGGTGACTGAAAGCGGTCGTACTGCTAAGCTTCCCATTTAGATGACAAAGTCACCTACTCTGTAACAAGTAGACCCGTGTGTGTTAAGCACAAAAACACTCAATATCCAACAACAAAGATAGCACTCAGCAAGCACAAGCACTCACTCCACACAGTAACAAATGAAACAAACAAGAAAGAAATAAACCCATACATACAACAAGGCATGTTTACGGCGGAAGAAAGCATGCATCAGACTAGCAATGTGTATCTTACTACATCTGATATGTTTCCTCTGTTTTTGGCTCACGTAAGTGTAGCCTATGCGATCGTAACTTTGTCTGTCTGTGCGTGCGTGCGTATGTGCGTGCGTGCGTGCGTGTGTATGTCTGTGGTAGAAACTCTAACATTTGAAGACGTCACATTACATTGACGTCACATTATGACGTAAGAGGGTTAGACGCCACGCGAAGAAAGTACTGAAAGTCTCGGTCATTATTATTTTGAGCGGGCCGAGACTAGTTGGCAGTCGTGTCCCTGTAAGTACGCTACATGCAGACAGACAGATCTAGATCTAGTGTCTCGCTTTCTTGCACAGTTTCACCTATGCGCTTTCTGTCTCTGTCTCTGTGTGTCTGTCTGTGTGTGTGTGTGTGTGTGTGTGTGTGTGTGTGTGTGTGTGTGTGTGTGTGTGTGTGTGTCTGTGTGTCTGTGTCTCTGTGTCTGTGTGTCTGTGTGTTACTGTTTGTCGATTTCTTACGTGAGCCTTGATGGCTTCGCCTCTTGTTGATATTGTGACTGATAATTGTGGATATCACAGCCACAAATCTAACGATAACTAATATTGTAATTTCTTACACTAGCAATCTACACCTTTCCATACCTGCCTGTTGCCAGTGGATCCCAGGTGTACGCGGGTGAGCGTCTTGACCACTTTCCCAACACAGTCATTGCAGTTGGGTAGACGCTTCTTGGGCAAGTTGCTGCCTGTTGGGGGTGTCACCTGTATGAGTGAAGAAACATTTGATTCAACAGTCAGGAGTGAAACATCAGGGATAGCCAAATCGTCTGCCCGATAGCCAGGGGCGAGTAAAAAATCTGTCGGGCTAGTAGAAACCGCCTGGCAACTCGCCCGGCCGGCCAGTGAACATTCTGGTCCAATGCAACACTTTTGGTTGTAATATCAAGTTTCAAAGCCATTTAAACACTGCAGATGCAGCAATTGTGGTACGTATCGGGCCTGCGAAATTTCTGGCGGGCTAGTAACTTTCTTGAATTTACTCACCCGGTTGGCGAGTTAACATTTTGAGATTTGGTCATCCCTGAACATACAACTGAAACATACAGTTTAATCAAGGGAAATAATTTGTGAACACTTTGGTACGGCGAACACTTCTTTGGCACAGAGGGCACTCGCTTGTGTGAACAGAAAAATGCATACATTTTAATTTTTAATGAATTAGCTGAAAGTCTGAAATGACTGAAACTGAAAGTGAAACATACAAATCATACAAGTGGCATCAATTTCTGAACTCAGGGACTGCTGTGAAGAAAATGATTGATCATCATCAATCCAGTGGAACCACCAAAAAACTCCATCCTTGCTTTCAAATACAGTGGAACCCCCCTTTTAAGACCCCCCAATTTAAAGCTCCCTCCTTTTTAAGACCTTGTTCTCTCAGACTTTTTGTTCATAACATCTGTAAAATTACACCCATTTTAAGACTCCCTTCTTTTTACATTTAGTCAAGTTTTGACTAAATGTTTTAACATAGAGGGGGAATCGAGACGAGGGTCGTGGTGTGTGTGTGTGTGTGTGTGTGTGTGTGTGTGTGTGTGTGTGTGTGTGTGTGTGTGTGTGTGTGTCTGTGCGTGTGTGTGTAGAGCGATTCAGACTAAACTACTGGACCGATCTTTATGAAATTTTACATGAGAGTTCCTGGGTATGAAATCCCCAGATGATTTTTTCATTTTTTCGATAAATGTCTTTTATGACGTCATATCCGGCTTTTTGTAAAAGTTGAGGCCTTCACACCTTCATTTTTCAATCAAATTGATTGAAATTTTGGCCAAGCAATCTTCGACGAAGGCCGGACTTCGGTATTGCATTTCAGCATGGAGGCTTAAAAATTAATCAATGACTTTGGTCATTAAAAATCTGAAAATTGTAATTAACATTCTTTTTTTATAAAACGATCCAAAATTACTTTTATTTTATTCTTCATCATGTTCTGATTCCAAAAAAATATAAATATGTTATATTCGGATTAAAAACAAGCTCTGAAAATTAAAAATATAAAAATTATGATTAAAATTAAATTTCCGAAATCGTTTTAAAAACAATTTCATCTTATTCCTTGTCGGTTCCTGATTCCAAAAACATATAGATATGATATGTTTGGATTAAAAACACGCTCAGAAAGTTAAAACGAAGAGAGGTACAGTAAAGCGTGCTATGCAGCACAGCGCAACCGCTACCGCGCAGAACAGGCTCGTCACTTTCACTGCCTTTTGCACTAGCGGCGGACTACGGTCATTGTGAAAAAATGTAGTGCGTTCAGTTTCATTCTGTGAGTTCCACAGCTTGACTAAATGTAGTAATTTCGCCTTACGCGACTTGTTAAGACCTGATTTTCTCAGATTTGTCGAGGTCTTACAAGGGGGTTTCCATTGTATAAAATTTCTGTTCAACAACATATGATTAGCATTGCCACATCGCCCAGAGTCAACTGAGGACACAGTGAAAAGGCACTTTTTTTTCACTTTGAGTGAAAAATAATTGGCATAATTGATGTTTGTGAGTCACATACTATGTATCAAATAAAAAAGGAATCAATAAAGAAATGATTCAAAAACAAAGTTTACTGTATGAAATTAATAAAAGATGTGTTTTGGAATATTTTGAGTGTGAAAGTGCGTGTTCGTCTTCACTGCCTCTCGCGGCCATTTTCGCGTCGCTCTTAGCAGACGACCAGTTCATTTCAAACTGTTCGGAATACCGTAATTTTCATTGGAGGGCTGTGATATTTTGCAACCAATCAGAGAAAGCCTTACATCTTTCCCATACAAAACAAGAAGAGCAAACGCTCGATCGAGTCACTTTCGCAGTTCTGAATATTATATGAGGCATCAGATGGACAGGAAGAAATTGCTATTCACAACACAATGAGTCACGTTCACATAAAATTTGAGCCCGGTCACTTTTATAGTTTCCGAGAAAAGCCCAACGTTAAGTTGTGTGTTGCCGAACAGAAAAGGCTAGTTATCTCCCTTGTTTTTCTGATAACGTTCGTAAAAGGCTACAGATGTAAATACTTTGATGTAAAGAATAATCCTACAAAGTTTCAATCACATCCGATGAACTTTGTCAAAGATATAAAATGTCTAATTTTTCCTTTGACGCTGACCTGTGACCTTGAAAAAGGTCAAAGGTCAACGAAACCATCGTTAAAGTGTAGAGGTCATTGGAGGTCACGACTAAACAAAATATGAGCCCGATCGCTTTGATAGTTTCCGAGAAAAGTCCAACGTTAAGGTGGTGTCTACGGACGGCCGGCCGGATGGCCGGCCGGCCGGACGGCCGGCCGGCCGGACAGACTAACACTGACCGATTACATAGAGTCACTTTTTCTCAAGTGACTCAAAAACGCGAACCACCGGAAGCTACATCTCCGTCAGCATGTCGGTGAATATTACTCGTGTGAGTTTCACTAAAATTTGGTCTGAAAACTTCCATCGGCATACACGGTTAAAATGCAGTTTATAAAACATTAACTTCCGTTTCATTTAAGCCAAAAATCAAAAGAATCGAGCGAGAAATGACTTATTCCCAATGATTATGCTGCGCAAAACTGGACCCGAAAAATGCGAAACTCGGTCGATCAAAAGCCTGAAGAGGTTGCGATCTCGGCTCGCTCAAAGCAAAGTGATTTCGAACTAAAATGACCATATGAACTACTGCACCAATTTAAAAAAAACAAATTGCTATGTGCTTAGAATGTTAATCTCTTTAAAATGGTGTGTTTCTTGTCATTCAACCATTAATTTCAAAATGTCATGTGTCATTGCTAATATGATTAACCCTGTTGAAAAGCTCGCTCCAATTTATTAAGACCTTATAGTTTTAGCTGTTTAAAAAGGAGAGCAAAAGTGCATCTTCTTCTTCTTCTGCGTTTATGGGCTGAATCTCCCAACCCATGTACATCGTGTATACGAGTGTATTTTTACGCTATTTAGGCAGCCATACGCCACTTTCGGAGGAAGCATGCTAAAAACTAAAGGGGGGAGTTTACGTCCTCTCAGAAACTATTTCTTTTTGGGACAAAGGAAGCATGCTGGGTATTTTAGTGTTTTTATAACCCACCGAACTCTGACATGGATTACAGGATCTTTTCCGTGCCCACTTGGTCTTGTGCTTGCGTGTACACACAAAGGGGGATAAGGCACTAGCAGGTCTGCACAAAAGTTGACCTGTGAGATCAAAAAAATCTCCACCCTGAACCCACCGGGCGGCAGCGGCCGGGATTAAAAGTGTATCTAACCTGCAGGGTCCAAGCGCAGTGATGGCCCAGTTTCTGGGTGTAGAAGAGGGAGTTGGCATAAGGGAACCAGCGCCCGCTCTGCCAGCCGACTACCATTGAGCAGCTCAGCATCTTGTACATGGAGTGCAGGCCGAAAGGGGTGATCATCACCTTGGTCCAGGCGGGCGAAACCTTCCTCACGTAGCTGTCCACGTACAGCTGCTCCAGAAAACTTGGTCGGCGCATCTGTTCAAAGAACAAGTGAAAGTGCTTCTTCCTTCACAGAACAAAACAAGTCGCGTAAGGCGAAAATATAACATTTAGTCAAGTAGCTGTCGAAATCACAGAATGAAACTGAACGCAATGCAACGCAGCAAGACCGTATACTCGTAGCATCGTCAGTCCACCGCTCATGGCAAAGGCAGTGAAATTGACAAGAAGAGCCGGGTAGTAGTTGCGCTGCATAGCACGCTTTTCTGTACCTCTCTTCGTTTTAACTTTCTGAGCGTGTTTTCAATCCAAACATATCATATCTATATGTTTTTGGAATCTGGAACCGACAAGGAATAAGATGAAAGTGTTTTTAAATTGATTTCGAAAATTTAATTTTGATCATAATTTTTATATTTTTAATTTTCAGAGCTTGTTTTTAATCCAAATATAACATATGTATATGTTTTTGGAATCAGAAAATGATGGAAAATAAGATGAACGTAAATTTGGATCGTTTTAAAAAAAAAATATTTTTTTTTACAATTTTCAGATTTTTAATGACCAAAGTCATTAATTAATTTTTAAGCCACCAAGCTGAAATGCAATACCGAAGTCCGGGCTTCGTCGGAGATTACTTGACCAAAATTTCAACCAATTTGGTTGAAAAATGAGAGCGTGACAGTGCCGCCTCAACTTTCACGAAAAGCCGGATATGACGTCATCAAAGACATTTATCAAAAAAATGAAAAAAACGTCTGAGGATATCATACCCAGGAACTCTCATGTGAAATTTCATAAAGATCGGTCCAGTAGTTTAGTCTGAATCGCTCTACACACACACACAGACAGACACACACACACACACATACACCACGACCCTCGTCTCGATTCCCCCCTCTGTTAAAACATTTAGTTAAAACTTGACTAAATGTAAAAAGAGAGTGCTTCTATCTTCACAGAACAGAAAATGCAAAAACGCCGACAACGACACAGTGATAAATAAGCTGCACTGTGAATGATTTTAAAATGAAAAGCAGACACTGGACACCAAATTTCTTCCTTCCGAAAACATACGCACTCAAGAAACAGATCTCTTTAAAACTTAAAGTGCATAAAAAAACCAGCGGAGTAATCTTTGGAGAAAAAAACCCACAGTATCCGTAGAACCCCCCATTTAAGACTCCATCCATTTCATTTAAGGCCAGGTTTTCTCCATTTTTTCTTCAGAACCTATGTCTATTTACCCCCATTTTAAGACCCCCTCCTTTTCAAGACACGATTATTAAGAAAATATTTTTTGTGAGGTCTTAAAAAGGGATGGAGGGGGGTGGGGGGGAGATATGCAGTACCTCTTTGGTGATGAGTTTCCATTCAGATCTACTGAAGAGATAGTTTTTCTCTGCTGTGAAAATGGGCAGCATTTTTTTGGATTCGACTTCAGCCAGGTACACGTACAGCTTGCCGCTCTTAGCGAAGCTGAACAGGGGTATCTTCATGAAGTGTAGCAACCCCAGGCCGGCCATCTGAACTGACTGGAAAAAATGCAAAGGAAATGTTCGCATTTAAAGATGATAGTAGCAAAAACTGACATAGTATGAATTCATAAGTTGATGAATTCACATTCATACCCTACTGATAATGACGGCAAGTAAACTAAACATTTCACCCCTTTTAAATAAATCATGTCAAAAAACAACAACTGACTGGAAAAAATGCAAAGGAAATGTTTGCATTTAGAGATGATGGGAGCACAAACTGACAATATGAATTCATAAGTTCATGAAATCATACCCTACAAATAATGACGGCAAGTAAACTAAACATGTCACTCCTTTTAAATAAATCAGGTACAAAAAAAAACAACAGATAACTGCACCAAAAATGTCACCAGGAAAACTGGCAATTGAGAAAGTACATAAATGATAAAAGCGACAATTATGAGCAAAATACATACAGTGGAACCTCCCTTTTAAGACCCCCCCCCCCCCCCCCAATTTAAGACTTCCTCCCTTTTAAGACCTCAGGTTATTGCATTTTTTCTTTCATAACTGCTGTAAATTTACCCCCATTTTAAGACTCCCTCCTTTTCTCAGTTTTTGGAGGTTTCTTCTTCTCGTTTGGTTTAAAAAAAAAAAAAAGTCCATGGCCGAAATCGGAGGTGCAGGACCCATGCAGTGCCTAACTGCTGCCCCGCGTATTAAACGCTTTTGGAGGTCTTTAAAGTGGGGTTCCACTGTATTACAAATATCCCACTTACAGAGTCAAGGCTTTGCCCTGGCTTATGGACCTCCCTCCAGGCTCCTGCCTCTTCCAATTCAAAGGCCGACTGTTCTTCGCACAGGCACCCTTTGTAAATTACATCCTTTATGTCCAACGCCTCTTTCATGTTGTGCCTCACTTTCAGGCTAGCTTTCTCCCCCGCTTCCTCCCCCTCTCCACGTTTCGCAACTTTCCGCCACAGTTTACGCAGTATGTTTGGATGACAACTATAGCTCTCCTTTCTTGATGTAAAGGGACAGTTGGAAGATGCGCCTTCTGCTTCGCCATCTTCAGCTGGTTCCTCAACCGGCGTGTCTGGTTTCTTCGCCCATTTCCTGGATTTTCGGTCCTTTGCCTCCCCTCTCCTGCGTATTAATATTGCCTTCATCTTTTTCTCCGTTGCCTCTTGTTTTTTGTCTGTTGCTGCTTGCTTTTTGTCTGTTGGCTTTTTGTTGTTGTCTGTAGCCTCTTGTTTTTCATCTGAAGCCTCTTGTTTTTCGTCTGTTGCCTCCTGTTTTTCATCTGTTGCTTCTTGCGTTTCGTCTGTCCCCTCTTGTGTCTTATTGGTGGTTTTGCCCTTAAAGTGATTGGGCATCCACTTGGAGCGGATGTCACCGGTAGGTTCCAAAGAGACGAGATTTTTGGGCATCTTGGCCGCAGCCAATGGTCGTTCACTCGGTGTCCATATCCCCTTGTCCCTTATTTGGCCTCTTTGTGGTATAACCTTTTTTGCCTGTCGTCTTTTGAATCCGCTGGAGTCCTCCTCCGCGATGTCCATGTAGATTTCTGTGTTGTTGCTCGCTTTGAGTTTGGCAGGATTGAATCCTTTCGACTCCAGGAACTGAATTACCTGGTCTGTAGGGATCCTCACCTGCACAGCAAAGAATATTTAATTGTTCAGTATTCTCCAGGAATCCGCCTTAATGTTCTGGTAAAAAACAAACACACATGTTCTCTGTCAGACCCAAACATGCGTAAAGAGTCAATCAGATAGATCAAAACACATCGACTTTGGGGCAAACTAATACATGTATACATGGGGCAAACTAATACATGTATACATACATGTATCAAACTGATATCAAAACTGAAATATGTATTACTGAGCACTTTGCGGTATCTAGTGACATATTACCAATTACGTACTGATTTGAATTAAGCTGCTAGGCAAAAGCAAGCAGTCGATATATTTTGCATGATGAAGACTGATAACCGATGATACTGTAGTTCCACAATACCTCCTCAAACAGCAGTCCTATACATCCTTTTACTTCTTCTTCTTCTTCGTTCATGGGCGTAGACTCCCATGTTCACTCATGATTTTAGCACGAGTGGATTTTTACGTGTATGATCGTTTTACCCCGAGCCATTCAGGCAGCATACACCGATTTCGGGAGGCATGCTGGGTATTTTCGTGTTTCTATAACCAACCGAACTCTGACATGGATTACAGGATCTTTTCCGTGCGCACTTGGTCTTGTGCTTGCGTGTACACACGAAGGGGGTTAAGTCACTAGCAAGTCTGCACATAAGTTGACCTGGGAGATCGGAAAAATCTTCACTCTTAAGCCACCAGGCGGCAGCGACCGGGATTCGAACTCGACCTCCCGATTAGGAGGCCAATGTGTTACCACCATGCCACTGCGCCCGTCTACATCCCTTTAGTACTTTACTGTTACTGTTACATAAATCCTTCACTGAAAAATCCTAGACACACATCCTCCTCAAATACACACACTAAAACATGTCTCAAAAACAGACAATTCTTGAAGAAAAGCAACTCTTGTTTGATTAATAAAAGAGGACAAGTTGCCCCCCTTTGAAACAGTACGGCAAACATACGTTGCTGATCAGTGAAGGCAAGCGTTCATGACATAATATAGTGAGCTCAGTATGTTAGTTACTACGATGCTCAAATTATGCTCAGTGTAGCTTAATTACTGTACGCCGTGATTATTTCCTGCATTGACAAGTGGCCGTGTGTACTTGCATCAGTTTCAAAAGAGCGCAAATCTTTCACAATCACATGCGATAAAAATCATGCAAGATTTATTTTGACACAGAATTTGTTTATCATTACAAAATCCTCACCTGATCTTGCTGAACTCCCATAGTTGACACATAACCTACATTCATTATCTTATGTGAATCCTTGCTCACAGAAGCTGGCTGCTTATGTCCTGAAGGAACGTAGCCAGAAAACCCCTTGGAATCATACTCCAGAAGAAGGGCTTTCTTCTTCAAGGCATCCGCTGTTTCGGGCTGTGTTTGAGACAGGTCTTGTGTATGTGTATTATCAGCTGGAATGGCACCATCTGCCTTTGCAAGAGTAGTAGGTGTGACCGGGTAAAATGTTGCCAGTTGTCCTGTGGCTTTGATCAAACACACAGGGTATGGATTTGCAGTTGCATTTGTTTCTCCATCCGTTTTTTTGGCGACTTTTGCCGAGTTTGTATCGGCGTTGTCTTCCTCGTGACTTCGTTTCCCTATCCCTACAGAAGTGCCGTTCTCGTCTGAAGGTGCCGGGCCCTGCACAAAGTTCTGTTCAAAGAACACTGGCTCTGTTTTAACATCTAGTAATCCTGTGCTTCCCCGACTCCTTCTATCAACATGGCCAGAGCTTGTGGATGGCTCACCTGGGTTATCTGGTTCTTCTTCTAGCCTTTGCTTCTGCTGGACTTTTCCAGTTCCATGTCTACCAGTTATCTTTTGGCTGGAAGGAGTGAGACTGCCTCGCGAGATCCGATTTGAAGAGTCCAGTCCAGGCGGATATGACTTTGCTGGTACTTCCCACAAAACTTGCCAGTTACCCGCCAAGTTTTCTTCAGCATCTTCAGGTTCTTGCTTTACCTCAGCGTCTCTAGTTCCTGGTGCTTCATTTTCAGAACTGTTGTCTTCAAGTTCTTGTTTAATCTTTACCCCTGGTTCAGCCATCTTCAGGTTAGAATCTTCTCACTGCTTCTGATCACAGATTTGTTTTCATAAAGTCATTGACACTGGCTTCTTTCTTGATGGATGTGTTTTAGTGTGTTTGACACAACCTCTTATCCAACCACATTTCATTTGATCCTTCAAGACAGGCGGAGCTTCATTATGAATACATTTTCATTCTCTTGAATTCTCTATTCAAGTCAATAATCATTCCTACAAACCACTTGAAAATATGTAATGCCAAGCCATGAGTCAGCCGAGTTGACATTTTATTAAGTGTGTGTTTCTCTTGCTGTATTTTGTGAGTCCCGCTCAACATACTGATGAAGCCATGGTCAGTTTACAATCATGTACCATCTTGCAAACTGCAGGACCCCCTGACAGCTGAAAAAGAAAGAAAAAAAAACATAATAAATCCAGAGAGTCTTTAAAAAACGTTTCCAGTTTTCTTTCGTTCATTTTACCATCTCTCTAAATGAGACAATACTGCACAGATGAAGTGGTAGCTAGTAAGCTGGAATTAAATCAATGGTGAATAAATTAATCCAGTAACTAAACATAAGTCGTTCGCTTATTGTTGTTTCTTCTGTTGTTTATACTTTCTAAAAAGTATTTTTAAAATGTCGCCCGTTTTTTTCATTTTGTTTATTTCACTATCTCTCTAAATGAGACCATACTGTACAGATGAAGTGGTAGTATGCTAGAATGGAATCAATGGTGAATAAATTAATTCAGTACCTAAACTGGTAAAGTCATAATCACAAGTTTATTAGTTCTTGTTTCTTCTGTTGTTTACTTTGTCCTATGGTGAAATGCAACGTTAACCATGCTTAAATTAACAATCCTATTGACCTAGCAAACCTGTACTTGCAATAAGAATTTACCATTATAGTCAGCAATCTATATCCAGTATTATATGTAGGAAGTGTGGATTTATAAACTTAATTTACAGCAAAATAAAATTGAGACACACACACACACTTTATTTTGATGTAAAGTTTATAAATCCAGTGTCCTTTCCTACAAGACTCAGGATCTCTCTCTCTCTCTCTCTCTCTCTCTCTCTCACTCACAGAGAGAGAGAAAGAGAGAGATTAGGATGAGAGAGAGATTAGGATGAGAGAAAGAGAGCGAGAGAGACTCAGAGAGAATAACTTATAAGGGCTCCACTAATACTATGCAATATAGCATTAACTTTGTAACTGCAATAAATACCCACAATCCAAATGTGTCAGGGGGTGGGAGGATGCACATGTATGTTTCATTGTATGACAAAAATCAAGGACTGCAACTATTACTATTAAACTAGTATACAACTGAAGCTGACTGCAGCAAAAGTTTCTCGAACTCTTTCTGGCCATTTCGGGAACACACGCCGTCAGCGTGAGCGCATGCACAAAACACAATATCAACGACAGTGTGAGAAACACAAGCATACAGGAACAAAACACTAAACAGGAACACCAACTTACAAAATGCAACAAACTACAAAGTCAATGTTTGACATGTGGCGCGTAGCCACTGAATCAAAACACAACTAAGTTTTTGCTTTGTAAGTTACAAAAAAAGGACAGAAATGTGAAAGCTAATACAAGCCTTTAAGAGTCATATTCGAAAAGTTAGAAATCCATAAAAAGCCAAAAGCAACAAAAATACCAGCTTTCAATAGCACAATCGATTCGGTGTTATCGGAAGTGCCCCTGCCCCTGCCGCAAAATTACCTTCTCTTGTTGGAGTTGCTTCCCTTCGGCCAAGAAAACCTAACTCCCGTCAACTTGAACCAGGAAATACACTGGTTCGCTCCCTTCTTTCACGGCGTTGGCACTGAAGTCCTGAAGTTCTGGTTTAAATACAAACCTTGTAGTATTTGAGCAATCTTGACAAAACTGTGTATAAGGAGAAAATGCCCTCGTTGTTTTGTAAACGATCTAATCCAAATGAAAACGGCCAAGGTAAGTTCCTCAGCCAAGGTGAACAACTGTAAAATGAAACTGTCTGATCTTTTATACACGAGTTAGCTTTCTTATACAAGAGAGACAACTATGTTCTTTTTCGATGTGACTGACGAAGTACTTTCCTCGTGGCTCGTGCACTGTGGGTTATGTTGAACCCGTCGTTTGTTATGAACATAGGTACATACGTTATGTTTCACTAAAAAGAAATCGAAGGCAGATTCAGATGAAACTTTCGATCATGCCCATGCACTGTCGAAGCAGTCAGTTTGTAGTGCAAAGGAGAAATGTCCGCCATGACAGCTATCCCAACAATGATAGAGTAGGCCTACTGATAATCAATGTGGTATAAATTATGCCATTTTCAAGTGTGAAAGTATCCCCAAGATTACCAAAATTATGAATATGATATGAAAATGGTAAATACATTTCTGTGGTTTCTTCATTCCTGTCATTTGCAATCACATTGATGTAATAAAGTGGGTAGTGCATGAGGAACTGCTGTGAGTGTGATTGTTACTGTTTTTATATTACTCTGACAAGCGCTTGCACATTACTTTAAAACATATGTTCCCAGTTTGTTGTGTTTGAATTAACATCTAGTTAACTAGTCTTGCTTATCTGACAGGCCTAATTATGCTATTTTTGATAAATCATATTAGTTTACAGCAGCATATTCTATCCTGTATTAATTAAGATAATTTGATACAAAGTGGTTGCATTTCCTTGTGTCGGGAGTGAGACTGCCACATATATATCTGAGTTCATTAATTCTAGCTTTTGACCTTTTCTGCTGTTTTCTATCTTCCAGATGGATATGAACAAATCTTGTGCCATGTCACCAGATCATATACCTTGGACGTTTTAAGTCAAGATGAGGCAGCAGTTGCCGGACACCATTCTCTCTTGTGTGTATAAATAGCATCAGAACATTAACATCACCAGGTCTTTCTTTACAAATGATTCTGGGATGAGCGCTTTCAATTGACTTAGACTTGGATTCATAATTGTTAGGCAGTAGCCATGGATGATGATAGTGACTCAGATTATGTTGCCATTGTGGAGCAGCCATCTCCTACTGTTGTGGATGTCAGCGATGATGAAGACCCCGTTGCAAGTAACGACAACTTTGGAACCTATGCAAAGCAGGGATCTGTCAGCGCTCCAGTATCTGAATCGTCTACACGCTGTGACAAGAGCAAAACAGACAGCGACACAATCCATGATGTGTTCCATTCCAGAATGGAGCAGTTCTTGTCCAGCAGCAAGAGCCATCAGAGCGTCTCGGACATTGTTGTGTCGGGCAGGGTCATGAAGAAAAAGGTGGTGTCATACCTGATTTTAGACTCGGATTCAGACTTCAGTGATGTAGAGGTCTGTGATGGGACTTCGGAGATAGATACTAACAAAGGAGCAAAGATTTCTGAATCAGCATCAGAGCCTGCTAGTAACATACTAAGAACGCTAGCTAATAATGTTACTCCTGGACCAGCTTCTGTAGCAGGGAAACCACAAGAAAGCAGCAAGAAAAGTCTCTCTACAGAAAGTAGTTCTGTTGAGGAAACAGTGGCACCTCACAAGGAAATAGTGCGCTATTCTGCTGATCATTCAGCTCGTAGAGGTCATCAGAATGATGGCTATTGCATTAGAATGGGTAGTGATGAAGAAACAGTTTTTTCCTCAAATTTAGCGAAAGAATCGGATGATGAGCATCGACCGCAAGAACAATCAGGAGAATTGTTGGATCTGGAGTTTGATGTTGAAGTGGCTGAGGATTTTTCTGAACATGAAGCTGAAGAGAGCAACAGTTGTGATACATCTTCCAGAGGGGGACATTGTGATTATGAAGGTGATGTCCTGGATTCAGAAGAGCTAGCCTGTTTAGCTTACACTGCTGGCCATTCCCCAAACTTTGATGGCGTTACTGGCTCATCAGGCATCCAACCGCTTGCTATCAGTATCACTGAGAAATCCAATAAAGATCTCCAAGCTCAGTCTTTCCGAGGCTGTAGAACTGTAGCCTCAAAAGAACTCGGCCAGGCTGTGGCAGGTCAGAAGAGACGTTCAAATGTCAAGACACATCCAGTATCGTGCCAACCACCCACAAAGTTCTCTAGAACCGGTTTCACAGACATTGACAGAGATTTCACAAAGCTTCCTGCTGTGGCAACAGACACCGCCGGAAGACCTTCACATGCATGTCAAGAAGGGACTGTACGCCTGAGCAGTAGCCTGATTGCCACATCTGCCACGTTTGTCTTGGAAGGTCTGTCATCCCCCAGTGCACTGACAAACACAGGTTGGGAGGCGCAGCATCCTGTTAGACCTATGCTTCTTGTCAAGTCTTCAGACAAGGGAGTGATCTCCATCAACAACGTCAGCGAAGCATTTAAATTAAATCCAGCCATACCGCAGACAAATGTGTATACTGAGGGGGTTGTCTTCTCATCCAGTATCCACAAGGCAGAAAGCCAGGGTCCTCAGCTCCAGTTAAGCCCACACCTGCTGCAAAGCCAGACGAATGCTCCAACTGACTTGGTTGACGGTCCGCCTGACACTGATTGCATCATCAGACTTGGAGTTGACAAGGTGCAAAGTCCAGCGTCAGAGTTAATTGATGATGGTGCTTCAAACAATAATGCTGTTGATCATGCATGGCATCTTGGCATTTCCCCAGGGGGAGATCAGGAAGAGGGTGCTTTTGACCAGACGGATGAAGTGGCAGTTGACACTGTGGTGAAAAGGAAGCCTCAGAGTTTTGACTGTGCATTTCACATGCAGGATGAGCTGGTGGATGCAGAATCAGAGATGCCTGAAACTTTCTCATTGGACGTGACAACGTTGAATGACCCAGAATTCCAGAGATGCCTAACAGAGCCAGTACCTTCTAAGAAGATGTCGTCTTTTCTGCTCAGGGCTCAGAATGCCAAGTTCAAAGTGTGTCACGATTGTGGAGAGGAAGTTCTGAATAAACCCTGCTTGCTCTGGGGGAAAAATAAAGTGGTGACTACCAATGTCAATGGAGTTCTCATGGTTACGATAGCCGAGCTGGCAAGGATGGGTTTCATTGACTATCACATCGCCAAACACAAGCTCCTGGACAAGAAAGAGTTCCCTGCTGTGTGGAGTTACGTCATAGACAAGAGCAACGAAAGAAAGGCTGTCCTTGGGGTCAGTCTGGTGTTTGTGGTGTTGGTTGTCAATGATACTCTCACCTTACATCAGTACCTTCCCAAGAGGAGGAGAATGCTCATGAAGAAAGGCCTTAAGACTCCATTCAAGCTTGTTGGCAAGCTTTACCTACCCTTTCATTTAGAAGAACCTCAGAAAACACATTTACTCACCAACTCCACGTACACCTGCAGTTACATCACATGCACAGCTGTCAGAGCCAAACGGATGAGCTCAAGAACGGCCAGTTTCCAATTCCCCTTGTTCACCAATTCAAGCCTGAACCGTGACCGGAATGAGTGCTTATTTCTCCATGCTATGGATCGGGTGTTGTACAACAGTGAAACTAGGCTGATCAGGAAGGGCTCATTTGTGCCCTCGCTGGGGTTGATGTACCCTCCTTGTCCATGTCAAGAAGTCTCCAAGCTGGATGTTACGGAGAGAGAAGCCTGGAAATCTGTGAGTTGCGTGTCTGCGTATTATGTATCTGTATGGTTAAATTTATACATTGATGGCAAAAGATAATACAGTGAAACCGCCCCATCCGCCCCGCCCCGCCCCGCCCCCCCCCCCTCCCCCGCCCACACACACCTTTTTACGACCTTCAAAAATTTGAGAAAAACAGAGGTAGTCTTAAAATGGCAGTACATTTTCAGAGAAAGTCTGAAATTGGGGGTCTTAAAAGGGAGTTCCACTGTGGACATTTTTGAAAAGGTTAAATAGCATTGCAGAAAGCTCATGACCTTTGTGATATATATATATTGCACAAAAAGAGCTCAACATGGGCATTCATGTCCAATAATTGAAAAGGCTATCAACAAAAGAATTTTTTTTCCTGGATGGAGATTTTTTTTTATCTTGGGCTATGCTTCTTTGAGTACTGTAGAAGTCCCCCTCGCCCCCCCCCCCCCCCCCCGCGCTTCCTTTTAAGACCCCCCCGATGAAAAACTCCCTGTCGGCTTTTAAGACCCCCTCTTCTCAGATGTTCTGTTCATAATTAACCTCTGTAAATTTAATCCCCATTGTTAAAGGTCCTTGTCTACATTTTTATACCGAAATCGCCATTTGACCATTAAAATGCAGAGTCTATTATCTACAAATATCAACAATACACCCCCTTTCGATCAGGAAAGACGAAGCCAGTGTAGCCGTTTGAAAATTCATTGTAGTATTCCAGCGTAGTACTCAATACTCATAGTAGGATATCCTTATTTGGAAAATGCCAAGCGCAAAGCTCCTCTCAAATCCCGTGCATTTCGTGCGTTTAGAAAAAACCGTGGACAGCGCTCCAGTGTCAAACTGTTGCTGCACTTGTTTGGGTGTGGCTATAAGCATAGTGACATGAATTTGATTGGTCAGTATTTTTAGGCAAAGCACATGTTCTCAGCAAACAGAAAACAAAATATTGAAAGCGTGAGTCACGCTACCCAAAAATAAAATCTTTTTTTTACATATTTTTTTTCTATAATTTTTTTTTCCATGGTTCATTCATCATTTGACATAATTTTGTATCGAAATCTAACCGTAAGATTATTGAAAAAAAAAGCAAAAATGTAGACGACCACCTTTAAGACTCCCTCCTTTTTAAGACCGGATCTTCTGAAATTTGTGGAGGTTTCAGCCAGTGGACTAGGCAGTAGGGTGTGTGAGGTATGGTTACCCGAGACTATCTGAATGTAGTGTGGGCGATGATTGGTTTGTGGTGTTGATCTTGACTAAATGTTTTTATATCGCTTCATGCGACTCGTTTTTGTTTTGTTTTGCCAAATGTATAAACTTATCTCGCACCATGTTTTGCAGCTGGATGTTATAGCCAGTGGACTATAGTATAAGGTGTGTGAGGGTAAAACACTGAGGTTCATTTACATGTTAGTTTCAGAGTGGATGGCCGCCTATGTCAAGCCTGCAAGTGTTGCGATTCATGGGATGCAATGTCTTCTGCTTCAACGAGGACGATGCTGGGTCGCAGTACATGCATGTCAGTGTGGCAGAGTTACAGCACAGAGAACTTCTGCCTGCACAGTTGGGAACCAACTTCTTCCAAGATTCAAATCTCCTCCATGAAACTGGTGACGTAAGTCTTTGGTTTAAACAAGATTTTATCCCCGAGTACGCTAGTACAAGGGCTCAGCAGACTTTAATTGTGTGTCTGTGTGTCTGTGTCTTTCTCCACTTAACAGCTTATTGCTGGGAAACTACTGGGCGCAGTTCGTTCAAAAGTTGATACACTAACTTGATAATAGGTCCGATTGATCGTATTAAAACTTCATAATGTTACCTGGGACCTAAATGCGAAATAAACCACAAAAAACCGACTTGGCGGTGGGAGGAATTCGCGGAGCCACAGCCAGCCAGGCAGTCCGATAGAACAGCCGAACTCGTCACACATTGACGAGAAATATAGCGTCATAAAAAGATTACGTCACGGTCAAAAGTCTTTGACGTCTTTTTCTCTCGCGCGGTGTGTGTGTGTTCATTTTGTGCACATGTGTTAGTGGTACTGTTTGTGTGTGTGTGTGTGTGTGTTTTTGTGTGTGTTTTTGTGTGTGTTTGTGTGTGTGTGTGTGTGTGAGTGTGCGCGTGCATGAGTCTGTACTCGTGTGTGTGTGTGTGTGTGTGTGTGTGTGTGTGTGTGTGTGTGTGTGTGTGTGTGTGTGTAAGAAAGAGAGGGAGTGAGGGAGAGAGAGTGTGTGTGTGTGTGAATATGTGTGTGCATTTTCACTGTGATCAAATAAAAGAGAAAGGCCAGTCACCACGCACATCCTCGGCTCGCATGCAATGTATTTATATAGCAAAGGGAATACCTGTAATTCACACAGATCAATCATTTGGTCTTAAACGTGCACAAGACAAAAACGTTCATACTGGGGGAGCGAGCCAGTCTGAAGAGTACTCGGGTCCAGCGCGAGCGTTTTTTATTCCAAAAAGAAATCTCCCAAAATTCCAAACAAAACAAAATAAAAAAGCCACATTTTATTCCGAGAACATGGGGTTGCCAATACAACAAGAACAATTGGGACCATACAACAAGCTAAGCTTATACAAAGTGTGGTTACAATTATTTACATCTAATTGGAAATTATTTTTAAATAAGTCTTTGCATTTGATCTGTTTGGTGTAATGCAGGGTCCCGACAGATAGTCTACCTAGGGAAGGTCTGTGAGACTTAATTCACAAGAACGTTATTTGTCACGTGGGTAAAGATTAACTGTTAATTACCATTACAGATAAATTTACTGAGCCAAAGAATGTTTGACCTCAATCAAATTGCTGAAACAAATTAGGTCACCACAGGGTGTCCTCAACGTTTGCAAAAAACCTGATATGACGTCATCAAAGACATTTATATAAAAAAAATATGAACAATTGTGTCGGGGTAGTATATATATATATCCCATGAGCTGCTTCTTTGTCTCTGTAATGCCACTATGGGTATATATGTTGTATTTTTCGGCTTCAATAAATACATAATGGGCTAAAAAAAAAAAATCATAGTACCGATTCCGGTTTGGCCGAGGAACTATACTTCTGCCTACCCTTGACACTGCACCGAACATGTTTCAGTGGATTGATGAAGAGCATTGCTCACATGGCTAAACAAAAGAAAACACAACATTCACAGAGGACAAAACCATGATACGTATCTGTGGTATGCGATTCAGTAAACAAAGCGTTTATCTTTACACTTTGGGTGCAGGTCGAGTAAAAAAAAAGAACAAAAGCGAAGAATCAACTGATAGTGACAGCAAACGAACCTCGCTGTTCATTTGAGGTGAAGCTAGAGTAACCTCCCTTACACGAACACTGCACCGCTGATCTAAAAATGCACAGCTGATCTAACAAAACAAAAATTAAATGGCACATTGCACTGACACAAAGTGAATCAATTAAACACTATGCAAGACTGAAAATGAAGTGGATACAACTCTTAACTGCACAGTGGGTCAAGTTCTCCAAGCACAGTTTCATCTAACCTTACCGGCGACACACACAGTTCAGTTTGAACAGAAGCACGATGATCGACAGACAAAACCAGAGCAATTACAAGGTAAATAAGCTTTCCTTGTGTAGCGAGCAGCGTCTGCAGTTAAAACGCACTCACACAAATGTCAACAGCACTGATTCTAAATCTACATTGCAACCTTCAATTAAACAATGATTGAACCATGTAAACAAACAACATGGTGCAAACATTCAATCATGATTCACCCATCAATAGCAACAACCTCAATGCAGAACTCAAGAAGTCTGCAGCAAGCACTTCCATTCCTTTTTTCTTTAAAAGGCCCACTATCCAACTATACAGCATCAACATCAATATCTTTCCCACACAAGCAAGCTCCACAGCTACAATCAACAGCAGACAGCGTAAGCTTACCATTATTCAACACAGATTCCCCAACCTTCCAAAAGGTGTGTGTGTGTGTGTGTGTGTGTGTGTGTGTGTGTGTGCAAGCTATTTCTGAGCGTTCAATGGCACGGGCACTGTCGGTGTTACCCAAAGGCAAAGGGGAAGAACCCTATTAAGCTTAGCACTGACCGTATTACCTTGAAGCTTGATTAGACTTTAGATCTGCAGCCAGAACACTGAGACTAACTTCTGCAAAGTTAAAAATTTAAACAGATGATGTATGCTCAAAATCAAATAAGTTGTTTCAGATCTTTTTAATTTGACATCCAACCTAAGCAATTCACTCGCGCGCACGCGCGTGTGTCTGTGTGTGTTTGCGTACGGTCGGGTGTCTGTGTGTTCGTGTCTCTCTGTGTGTTCAACAAGCAAAGATGCACTGCGTCAGTGTTACGAGTGTACCTTTTTCGCTGGCCAGTTCGCTTCGTCATCCAGCACAGGCTGTTTCATCCATTTTTCGAGCATGTCCAACTGTTTTGCTTTACACTGACGTAAGTTCATTGTTATATGAAAGTATCCAAGAGCTCGGCAAACGTGTATTTCATCCTGATGGAGTAAAATCAGTCCAAACGGTATTCAACACGCAGTTTCAAGGAGCGGCCATTACACCGTTTTAGACAGAATTGACGCTACCAGTATGGGTTGATTAACACAAGCATGACCGAACAAATTAACTCAGATATATATTTCACGTACATGAAATGACTGGTTAAATCTAAAGAAAGTTATTCAGTAAAATGTTAGTTTATTTTCGTATTTCTACACTCCAACACAAAAATTAAACTAGAATTGGGATCCGAGTTAACCAAACCGGTTTTGGCAACCGTAGCCTGGAACTGTGACCTTGGATGGACTCAGAACCTAAATCTAAACCTAAACCTAAATGTCTTTGATTCAATGAAAACTTTCATTGTGTGTGCTTTCTTTACTATCTTGAAACTAAAATGCATTCAAAAGCAAATCGAACAGTGGTTTGAATGCAGATTTAACACACATTTACGGATGCACTTGTTTGCACTTCATTTCTTCAGCGACGTGGCTGTAGTGAAGAGGAACACACCTCGCTGGCTCACCTATTTTACACACCACAGACAACTACAGTGCTTTGTTGTGGTCCACGTTGTCTTTGGTGTACGCATGGGATATACAGCTTACAACACTCGTGTGTTTTTTATATGGCCACTCGCCAGAGGCTCGTAGATCCCTATGATATTCATCCGCTGGGTCTTGACTGAAAATTACAAGCCATATAAAAAACCACTCGTAACCTATACATATATATATTATGATATATATGACGAAGGCCACGAGGCCGAAATATTGGTGAAAACGTGAAGGCTTGTTTTGGTTATTTTTTCCATATTTGTTTGTATATATATATATATATATATATATATAGTATCATAAAGATTTGTCCTGTAGTGTTCCGGCAATTGCTTTTAACGCACACACGCACAAACGCACAAACACACAAACACGAACAATGTGACACACAAACACGAACAATGTGACACACACACACACACACACACACACACACACACACACACACACACAAACACACACCACCTCCACCACCACCAACGTCTCAATTCCTTGTCTATATTAAAACAAGAAAGAAGGAAGAAGAAAGAGAAAGAGTGAGAAGACCTGTTATGACATTATCCCTTTTGTTATTTCTTCCAGATTCGCTTTCTGAATGAAAAGGAGCGAATGTTTTTGACCCAATACTTCAACATGACTTGTGACAACAGCATTCCGCAAGGCAACAAGTTGTGGTATGCCTGTACACCCTTTGCCTTGCAGCAGCTCTATCAAGAGCTGAGCAAGACACACTACAAGTACGACCAGCACAGCAAGGCCCTCTTCTACATCATGACTCTGGGGCATCAGTGCTACTGGAGCTTACAGGTACAGTGGAACCCCCCTTTTAAGACCCCCAATTAAATTTCATATTCTTACTCCGAATCACATTAGCATTGAGTCACATGAGATGCTTAGCACTGAAAAATGCTTACCTATCTAAGGGAAGCAACCCCATCACCAAAACGAAAGCGAAAGTAGCTTTGGTAATGAGCAGTCACACTGGGAGTTACCTCCCATATTGGTGTGCACACGTCACTTCCCATAACTCCACGTGTCTACCTACCCTCATACGATCTTTTCACCTCTGAGGGAAAGGTCACTGAAATTTTTCGCTCCTATGGTCTGCTCTTGTGTTGTGTGACACCTGCCGGCCATGTTACCTGTCTGTCTGCTCGTCACTACTGCTGTTTGGTGAGCCCGTTCCTGTCATTGTGTTCTCTTTCTCGCTTTGTTGCTGAACTTTCGTCCGTGTTCGGACTTGTTTGTCAGTGACTTGTTGCGTTGTCGCCATTGTTAGTGTGTTCAGTTAGCTTGCTAACTTCCATAATAATGGTATTTAGCCGTGCGGGCCTCCTTTGGGTTCGGCAAGCATGGTTATTTTGGGTGTTTCTCTAGAGAATTATTTTGTTTACTGACTTGGCGGGCCGTTGCGGCTTGCGTGTTTCAGTAATTTTAGCCGTATGTTTTTTCGCCATTTGCATCTTGTTAGCTTTGCTGACTTTAATGTTTTTGGTAGGTCGCCTTTGCTTGTTTACTCGGGTAGTTTACAAGCTTGGTTAGTTGTTGTTCTTTGAACTTTTTTAATTACTGAAGTTTTCTGTCCGTTGGACTTACGTGCTTACAGTAATTTGTGCGAAGTTTTTCGTATTTTCTTAGCGTCTGATAGTTCGTCCGTCGTTTCGGTTATCAGTAGCTATGTTTGGTTTTAGCTTTTTGGCTAGGCTGACGTTTAAGGCTAGTTTAGCTTTCGTCCGCCGTCGCCTTTTTTAGCTTGGGGTTGCGGTTTAGGCTGCAATCCCCGCTTTTGTCCGTGCATGTTTCTGCTTCTAGCACTTGTGCTTTGCGCAGTCGTTCACGTCCGTTGTTTCTGTGCTCCCTTCTTGTTGGAGGGGGGTTTTTGGTGTCCTCTCTCGTGTTATCTTTGTCCCAGAGTTCGGCATTGAGGAGAGAGGAGATGCAGCGTTCCACGGCGGTCGGCAGTGTCTTGCTCCCTTCCGTGGTGGTTGTTCGGTTCCTGGCTTCCTTGCTGGATGCTTCCGTTTCCGGGAAGCAGGTTCCTGCCTTGTCGGTGGCCGCTTCTGTGGTGGCATTACCGGTAAGTTGAACTGGTCCTACAGTCCTCGTGAGACGTCTGGACACTCCCTTAGGGGAGACAGTTCTTTGGGGCAGGGTCACTCCTTGCATTCTCCTGTTGTTGCCAATACCGATATTTCCCCAGAGGGCACGGACTGCGGCATAACAGTAGCAGCAGCCGTTTACGGCTACTGTGTTTCCGGTTTTCAACCGGAAGCATAACCCCCGTTCTGATACTTCCGTCACCCACGATGGTCACGGACTATACAGAACGGTAGCGGCAGCCGTTTACGGCTACTGCGTTTCCGGTTTTCAACCGGAAGCATAACCCCCGTTCTGATACTTCCGTCACCCACCGTGGTCACGGACTATACAGAACGGTAGCGGCAGCCGTTTACGGCTACTGCGTTTCCGGTTTTCAACCGGAAGCATAACCACTGTTCTGATACTTCCGTCACCCTCCGTGGTCACGGACTATACAGAACGGTAGCGGCAGCCGTTTACGGCTACTGCGTTTCCGGTTTTCAACCGGAAGCATAACCGCTGTTCTGATACTTCTGTCTTACCCACCGTGGTCACGGACTATACAGAACAGTAGCGGCAGCCGTTTATGGCTACTGCGTTTCCGGTTCTCCACCGGAAGCATAACCCCTGTTCTGATACTTCCGTCTTACCCACCGTGGTCACGGTCTATACAGAACAGTAGCGGCAGCCGTTTACGGCCACTGCATTTCCGGTTTTACCGGAAGTATAGGTCCTCTCTCATGCGTTCGCTCTGACAACGGTGACGGGATGGACTGGATGTGGCTGCCGGTTACGGCCGCTGCATTTCCGGTTTTGGTCGGAAGTATAGGTCCTCCCTCATGCGTTCTCTCTGCCGCCGGTGATGGGATGGACTGCAGACTGGCCTCCGGGCTTGATGGCTTCTGGCCTCAGTCTATGCAGCCTTCATTTCCGCTGTTGTTGTTGCGACGGCTGCGTTTTTTCCGGTCCTCACCGGATTAGGGGGTCCTACTGCACGCGTACGCTAAGGCGACGGGGAAGTGCTGGACCGCCGACTGGCCTCCGGTCTTTTATGGCTTCGGCCTCAGTCTATTCAGTCCTCGTTTCCGCATTCTGTGGTTTCAGGGGCTGCTTTTCTGGCTTTGGCTGGATACGCTGTCTCTTTTTCTGGCTTCTTACAGCCAGAGAGAGAGCAACAGCGGTCGGCATTGTCGCACTCTGTGCTTCAGCCGGGGCAGTTTTTGCTTCACCCCGAGGGTGTTGTGACTTCCGCTTTTCCAGACACGGTGGTTGGATGGCCTCTCCGCTTACCCTTTTCCTCTGAGTCAAGGGATGAGCAGGTGATTTCCAGAGACACGGGTTCCGGTCTCCGGTTATTGCGTGTTTCCTTCCGCCTCTGGGCCCTCCGTGGTATAGGCCTTCGGGCTTTCTTCACTTGGCTTTCTTTACTCTCACTCCAGTCAGAGTATAAGTCAAAGTGATACGCTGGTACGCGAGTTTCCGGTTTTTGGGTTACTCGTGCATCGTTTTTTATGCCACTGGTCTGTGACCTTGGTCTTTGTCGTCTGCTTGTCCACTCCGACTGTGGGTCTGAGGCTAGCGAACAGACTTGTTTTCCGGAAGGACGTCAGCTGTTTTGGCACACTCTTTGGGTGCCTGTACGGCGATGACAACTTCCGTTTGGTTGGGAAGAGGGAGTTTTTCCTACTTCGGTTTGGAGATTCCTCTTCTGTGGCATACCATTTTTTACAGGTTCTTGGGCTATTTCATCCCATACCTGAAGTGGTACTCCTGCCGTTTCTGTTCCTTTTTCCTGTCCCTCAAGACAAGTTACGGAACAGTTTTAGCCTTAGCTTGTTTTGGCTACTTGGGCTTCGTCTGACACTCGTCCTCTGCTTCTCCGCGGTCGCCTTGTCTGGGGACCCGGATTTGGCTCCCTCTACTGGTTTCCAGTTATGAGAGACTCGGTTGTGGCTGTTTCAAGACGCATCCTTCTCTCTTAGGAGGAGATGGGACGTCCGTGTTAGATCTGGCATCTTTAGGAGACTTTCATCATATTTTTCGGTCTAGGACGGATTATATTGATTTGTTTACACTTGGTGTAGATCAATACGATGATGTCGTCTTCATTCTTTGTTCAACCTTTCCTAGGGTGAACGAAGATCAGGTGCTTTTATCCTCTCTTCACCTCGCTCACGCGTTTGGGTGTCGACGGGATTTGATTTCGCTCTTTAGTGATGTTCACACAGCGAGTTAGGTCCACCGGCTTGAGCATCCTCTAGGATCTCTTCCGGTGGGTTTCGGGCTGACCTTCGGGTATGCTGGCTTCTGGCGGTCAGGGTGACAGTCGTTTCAGCCACAGTTTGCTGTTCCGGTCACATTTCCGGTTAGCCGGAGAGTTGTTCTCTTACTGACGTCATGGTTACGTCGGCGCTTTAGGAACAATGACTGACTTATGCGGCCGGTGTTGGTCTTTCGCTGGGTCAGGCTCTGCCTTTCTCGAGCAAGGACTGGTTCTGATGTTTCGTCCAAACTTAAGTTTCACTTAAGTCGTCCTCGGAGGTGACATACAGATTTTCTGAGGGGGCATTGTCTTCGGCAATATCAGTTCTAAAGATCATCCTTTGTGGCTGACCTTCTCTCTCAGTTTTTTGATTGGTCCTCTCCTCTCGGCAGAGGGCTAACTAATGTTCCGAAACCTTTGAGTCATTCCTTTGCCGGTGTTCAGCGGGTATTTTGGAATCGCGTCTGGGTTACGGGCTCTGTGGCTCTTAGCCTTAGTCTGTGCGTTGTTCGGCAGCGTTTAGCTGCTTGACTTCGTTTTTTCGGGTGCCTATGTCTGTGGACCCGATGCTTTCTTCATCCTCATTCTAAAATGAGGAGAGTTAGAGCGACTGCCGTTGGGTTGGGTTTCCTTTTACGGTCACCTTTCTACCACAGGCAACAATGGCTAAAGGGTTTTGCCTTTTGTCTGGCCTTCCGTCTCTCAGAGACGGACAGACATTTTCTGGTTGGTTCGTCCAAGTTTCAGCTTTCTCTCGATTTGGCTACGAACGTATCTTCCAGCTTTTCCGGAGAACTTTTTCTCGGGAATTTCCTCGACTGCTTGGCGCCACGGTTTTTGGCTCACGTAAGTGTAGCCTATGCGATCGTAACTTTGTCTGTCTGTGCGTTTGTGCGTGTGTGTGTGTGTGTGTTTGTGCGTGCGTGTGTGTGTATGTCTGTGGTAGAAACTCTAACATTTGAAGACGTCACATTACATTGACGTCACATTATGACGTAAGAGGGTTAGACGTCACGCGAAGGAAGTACTGAAAGTCTCGGTCATTATTATTTTGAGCGCGCCGAGACTAGTTGGCAGTCGTGTCCTGTAAGTAGGCTACATGCAGACAGACAGATCTAGATCTAGTGTCTCGCTTTCTTGCACAGTTTCACCTATGCTCTTTCTGTGTGTGTGTGTGTGTGTGTGTGTGTGTATGTGTGACGGAGTGATTGAGTTTGTGTTACTGTTTGTCGATTTCTTACGTGAGCCTTGATGGCTTCGCCTCTTGTTTTTTATGCTTATCAGTCTCGCTTTCAGTCTGGGGTTTGGATTCTCTTTCGATTTTCCTACAAGCAGACTGAATTGCGTACTCTTTTGTTCTTGGAACTTATGTACGCTGACGCTCTTTGTGAGTTTTCGTCATCAAGTTGGACTCGGGTACCTGGTACTCGGACGTCTCTCTCTTTCCTTTACGTGGTGATTGGTCGCCCTTCTTTTTGAGCTGCCTCTCTTTGTCCACGCTTCTTGTTGGGTTGAACTTTCCTTCCTAGAAGAAGAAAGGGGGGGGGGGGGGGGTGGCAGATTGTCTTTCCCCCTCTACTCAGCTCGGGTTAATTTAATCCAGAGCTTTGGTCTCTCTGTGTGCCTTTTCCCTTTTTTGTCCGTGGGATTGATCGAAGGTTTGGGCACAGCTTACCAGCCCTCTGAGGTTTTCCTTTGGCTAGTTTTGATTAGAGACTCCTTGGCTGTCAATCAGGTTTGTTTCTCCGATCCCTTCCTGATTTGTTGGCAGCGTGCCAGTTCCTGGCTAAGGATTAGTGTGAGTTAGAATTTTCTTTCCACCGAGCCCTCCCTGCCTTGTTGGCATGGGGCTACTTCCTGGCAAGGTTTTTAGAGTGAGTTAGATTTTTCTTTCCCACCGCCTTCTTGATGATTATCTGCTAATGTGATTCGGAGTAAGAATATGAAATTTAATGAAAAATTTCTAAAGTAAATTTTGATTTAATTAATATACTTATCCGAATCACATATTGGATGCCCTCCCGCCTGCCCCGCGTATGGTTTTGATGTTTGTGTAAAAGCCGTATGAGGGTAGGTAGACACGTGGAGTTATGGGAAGTGACGTGTGCACACCAATATGGGAGGTAACTCCCAGTGTGACTGCTCATTACCAAAGCTACTTTCGCTTTCGTTTTGGTGATGGGGTTGCTTCCCTTAGATAGGTAAGCGTTTTTCAGTGCTAAGCATCTCATGTGACTCAATGCTAATGTGATTCGGGTAAGTATATTAATTAAATCAAAATTTACTTTAGAAATTTTTCATTTAAGACTTCTTACATTTTAAGACCTTGTTTTGTCTGACTTTATGTTCATAATATCTGTAAATTAACCCCTGTTTATTAGACTCCCTCCTTTTTAAGACCTAATTTTCTTGGATTTGTGAAGGTCTTACAAAGGGGGGTTCCACTGCTTCATTGGTGTCAATGGCAGACACATGCTTGCCTATACACTCGCACACACAAACACACACCAACAAACACATTTTTTACTCAAATTCTTCAACACATTGACACAAATTAAGTATGTGATGACTCTGGGGCATCACTGCTATACTGGAGCTTACAGGTACTTGATTTGTGTCAATGGCAGACACATGCTTGCCTATACACTCGCACACACAAACACACACCAACAAACACATTTTTTACTCAAATTCTTCAACACATTGACACAAATTAAGTATGTGATGACTCTGGGGCATCACTGCTATACTGGAGCTTACAGGTACTTGATTTGTGTCAATGGCAGACACATGCTTGCCTATATACACTCGCACACACAAACATACACCAACAAACACATTTTTCTCAATTTCTTCTTCCATTTCAACGCATTAACCCATGCATGTATGAGCTGGCCAGAAGATTTGTATGTGAGAGTTGTGTGGCAGTTGACACCGCTGACGTGCCTGTTGCATGAGGTGCCTGGCTATGTGTGCGTGTATGTGTGTGTGAGTGATTGTGTTTGATTGGCTGTGTCAGTGGTTGAGTTTTTGAATGCATGCATGTGTGTGTGTGTGTGCCTGCCAACATCCATGTATGTGTGTGTTGGCTAGACTTCTATGTGAGAGTTATTGTGGCAGGTGACGCCGCCGACCTGCCAGTTGCATGGGGTGCCTGGCTATGAGGAGGTGGTCGCTGACGAGCGTCCAGCAGCCATTGTTTTCAATACAGCCTCTGAGGACGAAACCAAAACACAACGCCTCAAGGTAGCATTTTCTTAAGTTATTGAGGTATAGGCTCCTTTTAAAACCTTCAGAAATTTAAGTAAATAGGATCTTAAAAGGTAGGCACAGTTACCCCCCGCGGGTTAGGGGGAAGAATTTACCCGATGCTCCCCAGCATGTCGTAAGAGAGAGACCCCCCGCGGGTTAGGGGGAAGAATTTACCCAATGCTCCCCAGCATGTCGTAAGAGGCGACTAACGGATTCTGTTTCTCCTTTTACCCTTGTTAAGTGTTTCTTGTATAGAATATAGTCAATGTTTGTAAAGATTTTAGTCAAGCAGTATGTAAGAAATGTTAAGTCCTTTGTACTGGAAACTTGCATTCTCCCAGTAAGGTCATATATTGTACTACGTTGCAAGCCCCTGGAGCAATTTTTTGATTAGTGCTTTTGTGAACAAGAAACAATTAGCAAGTGGCTCTATCCCATCCCCCCCCTTTCCCCGTCGCGATATAACCTTGAACGGTTGAAAACGACGTTAAACACCAAATAAAGAAAGAAAGAAAGGCACAGTTGAACCCCCTTAAAGGCACAGTACGCCTCCCGTAAACCATCACAGATACTGTCAGGCTTTTACACACAGTACAAACACCCTTCCATTTGAACGCCCACCGAACGGGAACATCCTAGGCGCCCTACGTAAAGAGCGAGCAATTTTCAAAGAATTAATTTTGCGGATTGTCTGATAACAAAATCGGACCGTGGTGCGTTTTGGCGTTAGACCTAACTCAGACCTGGGAACCAATACGATTTCGTCGTATTTTGTACGCATGATTGTCGAGAATACGCTCAGTACGGTCACTGGGAAAAAAATAGGACGAGAAAAATTCCTAGACTACTTTTCTTTACAAGCCCATCCTGAAGCCGATCCAGTATTTTGGCACATGATTACGTCACTATATTAGCCGCCGTCGAAAAAAATATAATCGGATCGTGTCAATCAATCAAAACAACCAGGCAAACGAAAGTACGGTATTTGGCTAAATCGGCTCCGAGAATATAAACAAGTGAAACAAAAAAGAAAAGTGAAAAAGTTTGAAGAAAAATATCACACACACACAATTTGTAACCAACACACACATGTAGTCCCGCCCGGAATAAGCTTTTTTGGGATGATTTACAACTTTTGCGCACATTTCGAGCAGACGAAAACACAACATGGCGGCTCTCGCTCCTCCAACTATCGCGAGACACAAAAAAACGAAATCTCGCAAGCGCGAGATCCTGATACATCCGGTGGTTCTCTGTACGCTTGTCACGACGACTTGTTGACAAACGAAGATTCGTGAAAGAAAGAGAAAAGTGCCGAGCCTTGAGTAGAGAGCTAATAAAGTACCGGTAATCGCTAATCGAGCGAAATGAAAATCCGCGGCGACTTCCATTAGGTGAATGCTATTCAAGTTTAGATAACGTTTTAGCCGCATCTTTTTATAAGCCGCAATGCAATTTTTTTTTTAGTCCGTCAAATACGGTACAGTTTTTGTCAGTAAAAATTGAAAAAAGCATTTTTTTTAAAAATGTATAGGTAAACTTAATTGACGGTGTGACGGACGCGCATGAGGCATGTTTTAATCATGGATGTGCAAACGCTGTGTGGAGTACGCTCAGTTTTTTGAAAATACACCAAGTTTGTTTGAGAATACTCAAAGTGCAAAACAGGGGTTCCCAGGTCTGCTAACTTTTAAAATCTAAATAATAAATTGACAGCTTGTTACACAAACATTCTTAAATCATAAAAGAATTCTTTTTTCATCAAGACAAGGTCAGTACAATTCGAAGTTTTGAAAGTTTGAAAAAAGAAAAGCCCGGAAGCAGGGTCACGCAAGGTCGTGGTTCTCGTAGCAGACGACGGTTTATGCCTATCGCCAGTTCCTCTGAACAGTCAAAAGCCATAGCTAGAGTTCTTGTGAATCACAGCCGTGTGTTTCGTTTAGATTCAGAGGTACATAATAACGTGCTATTGCAGATAAGCTTACAGCGAGTCGCATTCAAATTACAAACTGACGACTACATTGTGAAAAAAGGAAACTGGATCACACGGGTTCACGATGGCTCAGGGGTAAGATAAACCAGGCAAAAATAAATTCTTTGAAAATTGCTCGCTCTTTACGGAGGGCAGCAAGGATGTTCTCAAGCAGTGAGTGTTTAAATGAAAGGGTGTTTGTACTGTGTGTAAACAGTAAAAGCCTGACAGTATCTGTGATGGTTTCTGGGAGGCGTACTGTGCTATGTGACCTCTAAAAATCTGAGAAAATCAGGTCTTCAGAGGAGGGAGTCTTACAAAAGAGGTAATTTTACAGATGTGGTAACAGGAAATCTTTAAACCTTGGGTTTGAAATTAGGCACAACCCAATTTTCTGTCCATATGTTGTAAATTTGAGGTGATTCCACAGATTTTATGGACAGAAAATTGGGAAAAAGAGGGTTTGCAAAGGGGATAGTTTTCAATTGCGACATTTTAAAGAGGAGGTTCTACATTCATTGGAATATATAGCATGAGATTTCTTTAAAAAGTGTATATTCATTTTGTATGAATAGATTTTTCTTGACATTTGACACTGGTTGGGAGAATTATTGTTCACTGAAGGCTGAGGCATGTTGTGTTCAGTCTAGAGGCAAAAATCTACTCAACTTATTGTTCAAAAGTGTTTTTGAATTATTCAACGTTTTTGTTGGTTTTAATTTACCTCAATTCTGTCATTACTGTTTTGTGACTTGAATGGTAAAAATATTGCATAGTGGTTTCAAAATTAGTTCAGTGTAAAACCATTTCTTTGCTATAGTTTATAGGTGCAGAGAAGTTTTGCACCACAGTCAATCAGCATAATGAACCTTTCTACCCTGGTGAGAAGCATCAATAATTTGAATAAAGAAACAGACCTGTTTACCAGTACGATTTGGGCGTATTTTGTACGCCAAATTATTATCGGTACGCAAATACTCGACAGACGCACAAAATACGCATAAGAAAAAGTCTAGAATACGTTTTCCGGTGTTGGTGTGCTGATTACGGGATGGTACAACTGATACCGGTTTCGGTCGAAGGGAGATAACCATGACAGCGAGTCTTCAGCTGTGGAAACCTTGTTCAGTTGTTGGCACGTGCGATCGTCTGGACAATTGTGGCAAAATGAAGCGGTAAAATGTGCCAGTTTCGGATGACTGTGCCAAGTCTAAACAGCAGAAGCAGCAGATTTTCTTGGAGAAATATAAGAAAGAGCCAGGAATTGTGGAGTCTACTATGAAAAAAAGTCATGCACACTGCAAGTATTGTAAATCAGATTTCTCCGTTGCCCATGCTGGGAAATATGACATCGAACGACACTGCAGTTCAAAAACTCACCTGGACAAGGTTGCTGCAAAGAAATCCGCTGAAAGCTGACAAGGAATTATGAAGTTCGCATCATTCCCGCAAAGCAAATCCTGCCAGAAGAAAAGGCTGTAGTCCGTACGTGCTGAAGCAATGTTTTCTGAGATGATTGTAAAAATGAACTTGCCACTGTCAACCGCAGATGTTATTTCACGAACTTCATCTTTTCATAATCAATCTGTTTAGAAGACACTGGTTATAATGCTATAAACTGACAGGTAAATAAAATTGTTTTATCCCTGTTGTATTGGAAGGAGTTAAATTCTGAATGTGTTCACAAGACATGCTATTCTTACACAAACACATCTGCACCCACGCGTACATTTTCCCTAGCCCATATGGCTTTGCTTGCAAAGTACACCAACTTTTTGAAAAATACACTCGACTTTTTGGGAAAGTACTCTTGCCTCGGGTTTAGGGTAAACAGGTCTGAAGAAAGTTATGATTTAATTTTTCCTTTCTTTGGCATAGCTGCGATAATGCATTCAGTTACCTAGCAGCAAGAATATTGATTGTATTTAGGTCTGGCACACAAACACACATGGCCATTACTGCCATTGATTCTCTTAGTTATACGGTTTTGATAAATTCTTTACGTCAAATTGAGCAAGTCCAGAATGCGGCAAACATGCGGCTACAGACAATGAAAACAAGGATGAAAAAGTTTGTTCTATCAAAATGATGCTATAATTTTTAGGCCGTCTTCACTTGAACTGGAAAATGTCCGTTAAATTGAGTGACAGATCCAAAATTGCAGCAAACATGATGCTTAAGATGCTGCAAACAGTGATTAAAAAAAAAAATTTCAATCCAACTGCATGCATGCTATCAGCCCATTTTCATTTGAGCTGGGAACGTTTTTGACCAAGAGGGGAGGAGCAATAACTAGATAGGTCTATTCTCTCACATAGTTATTCAGTGCAAACACGAGCTTGTGGTCTAGTCTCCCCCGTAGTTATTCAGTACAAGCACTAGCTTATGATCTATTCTCTCCCATAGTTATTCAGTACAAGCACAAGCTTATTGTCTATTCTCTCCCGTACTTATTCAGTACAAGCACGATCTTATGGTCTATTCTCTCCTGTAGTTATTCAGTACAAGCACTAGCTTATGATCTATTCTCTCCCATAGTTATTCAGAACAAGCACAAGCTTATTGTCTATTCTCTCCCGTAGTTATTCAGTACAAGCACGATCTTATGGTCTAGTCTCTCCCGTAGTTATTCAGTGCAAGCACGTGCTTATGGTCTATTCTCTCCCGTAGATATTTAGTGCAAACACGATTGAGCTTATGATCTATTCTCCCGCATAGTATTTAGTGCAAGCAGAAGCTTATAGTCTATTCGTGAACAAAAGTAGTCTTGGAAATTTTCTTGTTGTATTTTGTCCCCACTGACAGTACTGATTGTATTCTAGACAATCATGCGTGCAAAATAGGGTGAAATCTAATGGGTTCCCAGGTCTGGACAAGCCTGTGGTCTATTTTCTCCCCTAGTTATTCAATGCAAGCTCTGGTTTGTTTTCAGGAGGCGTATTATGACGGGGGAGGAGGGACGGCCCCAGCGTTGAAGAGGCTGACACAGACGCTGAACGTGGCTCTGCAGAAAACCATCAAGGCTTTCCAGCTGCAGGACATCGCCCAACCCTTCTGTCAGTGCCGGGTCCTGGCCACCAGTCTCCACAAGTACAGGTCAGATTACCTTTGTGGGCAGCGTTCTTGGTGAAGGTGGAACCCCCCTTTAAAGACCCCCCAATTTAGGACTCCCTCCTTTTTAAGACCCTGTTTTCTCAGACTTTCTGTTCATAACCTCTGTAAATATACCCCATTTTAAGACTCCCTCCTTTTTAAGACCCTGTTTTCTCAGACTTTCTGTTCATAACCTCTGTAAATATACCCCATTTTAAGACTCCCTCCTTTTTAAGACCCTGTTTTCTCAGACTTTCTGTTCATAACCTCTGTAAATATACCCCATTTTAAGACTCCCTCCTTTTTAAGACCCTGTTTTCTCAGACTTTCTGTTCATAACCTCTGTAAATATACCCCATTTTAAGACTCCCTCCTTTTTAAGACCCTGTTTTCTCAGACTTTCTGTTCATAACCTCTGTAAATATACCCCATTTTAAGACTCCCTCCTTTTTAAGACCCTGTTTTCTCAGACTTTCTGTTCATAACCTCTGTAAATATACCCCATTTTAAGGCTCCCTCCTTTTTAAGACCCTGTTTTCTCAGACTTTCTGTTCATAACCTCTGTAAATATACCCCATTTTAAGACTCCCTCCTTTTTAAGACCTGATTTTCTTAGATTTTATGGGGGTTTCACAGTATATGTGCGCATTCGCCTGTGGATGTAGAGGTTACACGCCGAGTCTCAGTGATTATTAAAAATAATGGTCGAAGTTTGCGGATCATGAAAAATGCGAGCTTTAGCGAGCTTTTTCATGACCGCGAACTGAGACCATTATTTTTTATAATCACTAAGACGAGGTGTGTAACCTCTTTATTCCTCCTTTCTTCAGTTTTTCAAAGAAAAGAGGAGGTTTTTTGCGAAAGTTTGATCGAATCCTATTCACTCAACCAGTCAACCTGCGCAGGCGATCGATTAATGCGCGGTTGTATAGTTCCGTGCAAATCATTCCATTCTGTTAACACTTCTTGTCAGTTTTCCTATTTTGAACTAAAATCAAGTACACAGATATGCTGTTATTCTGCTGTGGCGGCAAAGGCAGATATTGTGTGTTCTGTATATGTTTTGGTATCGCTTAGGATAATGTTCTTTCGTCAAATGGGACTAGCAGACGAACTTTTGCACCCGTGTTCCAACGTTAAAAACTGTATGAAGTTCAGTTTTCTGGGGAAAATCGTGTATGAAACCGCTTTATGTTGTTTAAATTGATGAGATGTGTGCATTTGGTTGCGTGTGATCTGTTTATTAAATGAAATATTGTTGAAAACTGACCGTCGGATTGCAGTCTGTTGTCGAAGAAACTGAGTGAAAAGAAGGGGAACTACTCTTGTCGCTAGACAAAGTATGAGTTACTTGCCTTGCGGGAAATTGCTTGTGATGAACGTTTGAGCACGGCAAAGCTAGATTCAGAAAACAACCGAACTCATGGATTTTATATGAAGATTCATGTGTTCAGGCCTGTAGTTGTTAATTTAAATGCGGTATGTTTGTATTGTTTGCTCCAGAGATGTATACTTCGTACGTTACAGCGTTCGGAACTTTTCAGTCGCAAAAAGTAGTACCGAAACAGAACAACTTCTCAACCCATTGCACTATCGAGGATTCAGGCTGTTGCTGGGTCGTTATTTGTTTGGTTGCTGGGTCATTATCGAAAAATAACTACCCCTACAAGTTTACAGAGGTAAAGAAGCAGAGGGGGAATAAAAGACATATAGACCTCCCAATCCAAAGGTCGTTGGTTCAAATCCCGGCCGCGCCTTGTGGGTTAAAGGCATACTAACGCACTCCCGTGTTTACAAAGTGTAGTTTGCCCACAATCGATGTCAAACGCACCATAAGACCATATAATGACGATATGTCACCATGCGCGGACCATAATACATGCATTACAGCTTGTTCTAGCCTCTGAAAAAGTGAGGATGTCAACAACGACACGGAGTTCTCTCCCTTGCATCAACGTTACATGTGTTGCCAAATCTATAAATAGGACGATCCAGATCAAAATAAAAATTCAAATATCTCAACATTGAAGGGGTCCTAGACCACAATATTTTGCAGGGAACTTAATTTAGCATGTCTCCAGCTGTTGGTAAAGCAATTAGCGTGTATAGTCATCGAGTACATATGGCTTTAAGGGTGGACATTTTTCCAATCTTCCGGGTCAACTTATGTGCAGATCTGCTAGTGTCTTATCCCCCTTGGTGTGTACACGCAAGCACAAGACAAAGTGTGCACGGAAAATATCCTGTACTCGGTGTCAGAGTGCGGTGGGTTACAGAAACACAAAAATACCCAGCATGCCTCCCCTGAAAGCGGTGTATGGCTGCCTTAATGTTGGGGTAAAAACGGTCATACACGTAAAAGGTGTGGGAGTTTCAGTCCATGAACAAAGAAGAAGAACTTTTTGGATAGCGTCAGACCTGATTACCACTAAAATGTCCTGGTGTACAAATGAGGCTAAAAATGTGTACAATCAGAATTTTAAGGTGTACAATTCATTCTCGCGGTACACACTGTGCTTTATTCCCCCCTCAAACCCCGTTATTTAAAGACTGTAAATACATGTAAGAAAGAATTTGTGCTGAAAGTAAATTAAAACATTTTTGTTGAAAAAAAAAACCCATACACTATTAGATATTTGAAAATATGACACAAAACGAATGATAGAAAAACATAATTTTTATTTTTGACCTCTGAGGAAAATTTGCATCAGCTGCTGTCAGCAGTATTGAGTCAGCCCTTCATTTCTGTCACTGCACTGGTCAGTATTTTCTGGTCTCATACAGTCCTCTTTACACATTGCTTTCTAGGCTCACACAGTCCTCTTCAGACTTATATTTTTAACTCCTGAAGAACCCCATAATTAAGGTAGTCATGTTCCATCTTCACACCAAAAACCCTTCAGTGATGTACAGGAATATTCTCGATTGATTTTATTTTTTTTGCGTATGATTTTAATGTCTGGCGTATAATCGTACAGCGGTCTTCAATTTCGTAAGATTGTACGCAAATTTCGTACAGTAACCAGGTCTGTAGCGTACTTGGTGTTAGAAACTGTGAGCTGCTACATACTGTCCCAGTAAACCCAAGTCTGAAATACATCATAATTTCAGAAGCAATGAATTATTGATAATCAGGCATTTAGAAACACCTTTTTTCCATTTCATGTTTCATACTCTGTAAGAATGTTATTTACTGTGATGTTATTTACTGTGTCATTTACTCATGTTATTTACTCTGATGTTCAGTCACAGGTATAGTGTATACCTGCTGGATTTTGTTTTTCATTTTTTTTCTCAGGAGGTATATATATGATACACCTTGGTATTCTCACCAAGAGGTACGATACCTCTAAATGTTTCAACGACGTGAAACTGTGACTTATATGGTCAATGTCTTTCAAAAGGGATTGGTTGATCAATCGATATATATCTGGCTAGATTCCTGATACCTAGTGGTGATCTTTGGCCAGACAATTACCTGATTGACATACTTGACTGATTGACTGACTGATTGATTGATATACAGTGGAACCCCCCTTTTAAGACCTCCCAATTTAAGACTCACTCCTTTTTAAGACCTTGTGTTCTCACATTTTCTGCTCATAACGTCTATATAATTACCCCCATTTTAAAACTCTGTACTTTTTAAGACCCAATTTTGAGGTCTTAAAAGGGGTGTTCCACTGTACTTGTCTGATTGACTGTCTGACAATGATGGCGCTAGTATTTTTTCAAACCAGTACGCAAACTTTTATGATGTAAACAGTCAAGAAAAAAACCGGTAGGCGGGTCATTGGAACCAGTTAGAGTCCAACTCAGAGTACTGGTTTTAGTGTTCTGCCAGCAAAAAAAAAATCCCGGTAGTTCTAAAAAAACAACCGGTAGGTCAAACCGGCAGCCAATTTTGTTCCAGTAATTTCTTGTTTCAACCGGTAAAATACCGGTAATTACCGGTTAACGCCAATACTGGTCTGATGGATAGATATTGTTCTATTGTCAATAGGTTCCTGACGTTTGATGACGTGGAGCTGAATCATGTGACCCACATGATCTTTGACGGACAGGTGCTGCACTGCTGGAAGCGAAACTACGGCTTCTTCGTCAGCTGGGCTGAGCTCGAAGCGAAAGACCTGCTGCCAAGAAAACGCTTCGGCTCCGCAGTGGCACAGTTTCCTGAGCAGCCTTGGTGCAGCTTCATGCTACCCAGCGAGCTCAAGTTCCTGTCCTGCCTCCCCCTTGAGGCACAGAATGGGAAGAACAGTCACGTCCTGATCAATATCAAGTTCCTGCACCTGTGGTACGGCCTCTTTCCCCAGAGCGAGTGGCCATGGTGCTGGCTGGCTGAACAGAGGTTCTACGTCAAACTGTGGAAGCATTCCTGCCGTACGAAAACAGAGTCCTTGGAGGATGCTGTGCAGGTGGTGGACTTGACTGATGATGAGCAGAAAGCTGGGATCACATCTTCGGGGTCTCTTTCTGAAGGCAATGTTGCTTCGCTGAAAGCTGGGATCACATCTTCGGGGTCTTTTTCTGAAGGCAATGTTGCTTCGCTGAAAGCTGGGATCACATCTTCGGGGTCTCTTTTTGAAGGCAACATCACTCAGAACAAGGCAAGAGAGCGAATAGTAAGAATAAGTGACTCTGAGCTCCTTCTGCTGGTGCCTTCAGTTACTCCCACCAGCCAGCCTTTGAGAGGCAGCGACTCTACCTCTATCACAGGTCTGCAGAGTACAGTAGAGAGAGAAAACGAGGCCACCTTCCATCTGACTGGAGTGACCAGTGATCAAGACCGCAGCCAAGAAATTCAGCCAACTACAGCGAAAAATGAAGAATCTGAAACTGAGGGAGGTGAACACCTTACTAGGGTCAGCAGCAGAGCAGTGTGTGATTGTGGAGGTCATCAGATAGCAGTTGAAGGGTTTGTGAAAGAAGAAACTGAAGCTGACCAGAGCATGCACTGTAACCGAGACAGTGAGCGGACTCAAGATGCTGAAGATGCGGATCATCCAGCGAAGCGAGAGTCAGTCGAGCAATCAGTTTGTGAGGGGATGTCTGTTAGTTCGCATCCCTCAACTCAAGCCGATGACAGTGCAAAAAATCAGCAAGCTAGGCATCCGTCAGTCCAGCAGGAAACGTCAGTCAGCCCACATCTGACAACTCGAGATGGTGACAGTGCAAATCAACCAGCTAGACCGCCATCAGTCCAGCCATCAGTCCAGCCATCAACCCAGCCATCAACCCAGCCTTCATTCCAGCAGGCAACATCAGTCAGCCCTCATCCCACAACTCAGGGCGGTGAAGCAGTCTGTGAGTCGTACTTAAAGACTTCTGTGCTGAGCGACGATCTGCATCTGCTGCCAGCCTGCCCCTGCCCTGCACGCCCGCCCGGCCCCTTCCCCAGGTTCTCCTTCCTACAGTGCATGTGCACCACTCACTCCCAGTTCACCATCCTCAAGGACGTTAGGCAGGCCGTCATCCACAACAGGTTGGTCTACTACTTCAAAGCGGGCTATGCCATATACTTCAGCTTGGATTACGTGAAAAATGCCAAGGTGCTCAATTTCTCTCCTAAACTGTCCGTCCTTAGGTCTGCCTGGAAGAAAGGATCAAAGAACGAAAGCTCGGTGGTGAAATCGTTCCTGCGTGAAAATGGAGAGGTAGAGGACGGCAGCGAGGCCAACGATGATCTGTTGATCCGTCCGGATCAGCTGCGACAGATCATGGCGTCCTGCGGGAGGAGTATGGACCCTCTGTACCTGCATCAGGTGGGCCACATCTGCCCCAAACCCCGCTCCATTGCCCACAGGGCACAGAGGTCGGACCCACACATGAAGCATGTGCAGTCAGCGTGGACAAGGGCCTTCTACTGGCATCAGGACTTCCTCAAACAGCTGGCGGCTGTTGTGCATGACTATAATTCCACACAGCAAAGGAAAGATGTTCCTTCCGCACAGGAAAGGAAAGATGTTCCTTCCGCACAAGAAAGGAAAGAAGTTCCTTCCACACAGCAAAGGAAAGATGCTCCTTCCGCAGAGCAAATGAAAGACGCTCCTTCCACACAGCAAAGGAAAGATGTTCCTTCAGCAGAGCAAAGAAAAGATGTACCTTCCACACAGCAGAGGCCAACTATGGACAGCACAACAGGAGAGGAAAGAGAGGGTGTGGTGTGCGTCAGGACTGTACGGCAGACAGAGGACGGAGCAGTGGGTGGTCAACAGAGCATGGACTTTGTCAGCATTTTTCCCATCCCATGGAAAGACTTTCACCTCAACAAAGTCAAACAGGAACCTTCCACGGAACATCAGGGTTCTCACACATCAGACCTGCAGCGGGATCCCGCTGTCAGAGACACTCAAGAAAATTCTGAAGAAAATCAACAGGGTTGTCTTTTACCACAAGGGCATTCTGACTGTGCTGGTGTGAAACGAGAGCGTGAGGAAGAGCGCGTTCATGCTAGCACTCCCAGTCACGTCCCGAAACATCCTGAGCAAACACACATTTGTGTTAACCTGAAGATGTCTGAAAGCTCTGCTGTCCCAGAAATTTCGTGGGATGAAAAGAACCCGGGCATCACACCGGTGGCAGCGGACCAAGACAGATTCACAGAAGCTACGACTCCTTCAACGTTAGAAGGCATTGTTCTACACTCTTCTTGCAAGGGAGTGAAGATTTTACACAGTGAGGAGCAAGTGCGGAAACTGTTGGTGGACAACGAAAAGGGCGCCATGTTCTCGGGGCACCACATTCTGCTGACAGGAACACTCACCGCTGCCGACTGCCGCTACGTGTGCTTCAGTGTGGGAGGAATTCTGTACGTCAACTGGCAGGAGGTAGTCAACCAGGTGGAAGAGCCGAATGACAAGAAGGCGCTGTTCAAACAGGCTCAACAGCTTCACGCCTTTCTCTACCAACCTCCGCTCTACATCGTCCAGCTCTTCAGCTGTCGCTATGGCGTTGACCTTGACCTTCTGATGAGTGCCCCTTGGGTGGCCTTGAACACCCTGGTGGCCATCTACAACCTGGGGTCTGGCATTCTGGTCAGGGAGAAGATGCTGAAAAGGTTTGTGGACATTACGCCAAGCTCTGTTCGGTTTGGTATGTTCCTGCTCTTGAGGAAAGATACTGGCTAGTGACAGAGAAAGGGTTCATTGACTGTATTGAGGACATGGGATCAAGCTCTGTATATGATTTTGGTATGTTCCTGCTCTTGAGGAAAGATGTTGGCTAGTGACAGAGAAAGGGTTCATTGAATGTATTGAGGACATGGGATCAAGCTTTGTGTATGATTTTGGTATGTTCCTGCTCTTGAAGAAAGATGCTGGCTAGTGACAGAGAAAAATGAAGGGTTCATGACTGTAGAATCAAGCTTGATCTGTACATTATGGAATGTTACTGCTCTTGAGAAAAGATTGAGACAGAGGGTTGATTGACGGTGACTGTATTGATAATTGTTGACATTGCATCAAGTTCTGTCCAGTTTGGGATGTTCCTGCTGTTCAGGACAGATTCTGCCTTGTGACAAGAAAACAGTTGCAGCGCTGAGAGTCCAACAAAATTAATGGTGTACATGTACTCGCCTTTGGCTAGTGATTCTGAAAATTTACTAGCCAGAGAGCAAACTTTACTCACCAAACCAACAATTTGTTTCCGCAGCTTTACTCGCATTTGGCGAGTAGATGAACATTTCTACTCCCCAGTTACATGTTTCTACTCGCCATGGCGAGTGAAATACTCGCCACTTTCCTGCCTGAGTTGATGAACTGTATTTTGTATATATATATATATGTTTGTATTTTTGTGAATGTTTGATACTGCATGCTTTCCTGCTTGTCTTGTTTAATGAGGTTTGATCTGTTTAAAAAAAAAAGCATTTGAATCCCAGTGCTGCAACTGGAAGATATGTTGCATGGTGCTAATTTGAATGGAATCTGTCATTCTGATGATATGAGTATGACATGTGGCAATCAAACATTTTAAATCTTGATGCTAATGACCTGAATTATGTAACATTTTACACTTTGGCAGTATGCAGTATAAATTTGCAACATTATGTAATTGTGTTATACATATTGTTGAAGATACGATTTGTAGCTACTTTTCTGTTAAGTTTAGTCTAGTTTGTGGGGACAAAGAAGCCTTGAGGCCCATATAAAGCATCCCATCAGTCTTTGGGTCTGCTTTAGCCCCTTTTCCTTCTGTGGCATGACAAGTAACTCCGTCATTTTCAAACTTTAACAAATCTTAGCACAGTAACTTAACTGCTAGTTTTCGACGGGGGCAGTGGCCTAGTGGATAAGACATCGGCCTCCTATTCGGAAAATTGTGTGTTCAAATCCCGGCCGCGGCCGCCAGATCGGTTAAGGGTCGAGATTTTTCCTGTCTCCCAGGTCATTACTTATGTGCAGACCTGCTAGTGCCTTATCCCCCTTTGTTTTGTGTACACGCAAGCACAAGACAAGTGCGCATGGAAAAGATCCTATAATCCATGTCAGAGTTTGGTGGGTTATAGAAACACGAAAATACCCAGCATGCTTCCCCCAAAATCTGCGTATGCAGCCTGAATGGCGGGGTAAAAACGGTCATACATGTAAAAATCCACTCGTGCAATAACATGAGTGAAAGTGGGAGTTTCAGCCCATCAATGAAAAGGACTGCCGGTTTTCAGAAATTATAACCGCTCAAACCTCACAAGCAACACTAGAAATGGAAACGGATAATGCATGATCCGTAACTTTGTGTATAGCAGGTGTTTCAGGATCTACATATGGGAGCTGGAGCTATTGGGTGCTCTGGGGGAAGGGTTAAACTAATTTAGGATACAGTAAATAATATATGTGCATTCAGATTTGGCAAGAAGTTTACATGTGACCCTTTTTTTTTAAACAGTTAAGGCTGTAAATTCAAGCTTATTTTAATATCCTGAACTCTTTATGTCCGTTTTGGAATAATTGTTTTATTCTGGTTTGCTTTGGAAGGACACCCCCCGCGGGTTAGGCGGAAGAATTTACACGATGCTCCCCAGAATGTCGTAAGAGGCGACTAACGGATTCTGTTTCTCTTTTTACCCTTGTTAAGTGTTTCTTTTATAGAATATAGTCAATTTTTGTAAAGATTTTAGTCAAGCAGTATGTAAGAAATGTTAAGTCCTTTGTACTGGAAACTTGCACTCTCCGAGTAAGGTAATACATTGTACTACGTTGCAAGCCCCTGGAGCAAATTTTTGATTAGTGCTTTTGTGAACAATTGACAAGTGGCTCTATCCCATCTCCCCCCTTTCCCCGTCGCGATATAACCTTCGTGGTTGATAACGACGTTAAACACCAAATAAAGAAAGAAAGATCTAGAAGGACATTTTTAAGTTTCTCAGTCTCGGAGCAAATAAAAATCAAGCATTATAATGCCTTACGCTTTGAGTTCCTTGTACATGTATTCAGAACAAACAGATGTGTGGTGTGTGTGTGTAATGTATGCGAGAATTTGTGCATGTGTGTGTGTGTGCTACACATGCACACACTGATACACACATGCACGCCTGCATTTTAATCAACACCAAACAGGATGACACAAAATCTTGGAAAGGAAATATGTAGTGTAATTAAACTGACATTCTCACACCTTTTCACACATTGAATAATATTGTCACACATAAACTGTGTAAAAAGTTTTATTAAACAAAAACATCATTGAATGGAATTCCCATTAGAAATATGTAAGTTCTGCAAGAATGAGGATACATATATAATATATATATACGACTAGTGTCTGTGTGTCTGTGTGTCTGTGTGTGTGTCTGTCTGTGCGCGATGCACGGCCAAAGTTCTCGATGGATCTGCTTCAAATTTGGTGGGCTTATTCAGAGAGACCCCGGACACAACCTCATTGATGAGATATTTCAACACGTGCTCTCAGCGCGCAGCGCTGAACCGATTTTGGTTCCACCTCAGCTATTTTGGTTCCACCTCAGCTACCCGGGCCCCCATACCGACACACCATAGCCGCTACACCACATCACAACGCCAAAGTTCTCGGTGGATCTTTTTCAAATTTGGACACCGTATTCAGCTACACCCCGGACACAATATCATCGATGAGATATTTCAACACGTGCTCTCAGCGCGCAGCGCTGAACTGATTTGGGTTTTTGTGTTCATTTCACCATTATAAGTAACTCTTCCTTATCTTCTCCAGTGTTTGGCGTTTATCTCCCTTCCTTCGTGTGGCTTTCCCGTTTGTAACTTACTATTACTATTTTTAGAATGTCACTGCGCTGTCCACAACGCTTCCCTTGCACCCGTAAGTTGTTCTTACTGTCAAAGTGAAAAGGTCCAATCAATTTATAGCCACGCGAAAAATACACTCTCACCTATCTCTATATATTTATAGATACAGATATGCATATATATATACGGCTTCTCTGTGTTTGTGTGTGTGTGTGGGCAAAAACCTGTGTATTGTAGAGTTCTGTTTGTGATGTGGTCTAGCGGCTATTGTCTGTTTGTATGTTCTGGCATGTGAGAAGCCACAGCAGATAATATAGGGCTAAGAAATAAGCTCTAAAATTCTCAATCCCGTTTGACAGGACTTCGCCTTCAAAGGTGATTGTGGTGAACCGCCACGCTGTCTGTCTCTGTCTCGCGCCGTTCACCTCAAATTCCCCTTTCTGAGTAACTATTTTTGAGTCACTTGAGAAAAAGTGACTCTATGTAATCGGTCAGTGTTAGTCTGTCCGGCCGGCCGTCCGGCCGGCCGTCCGGCCGGCCGTCCGGCCGGCCGTCCGTAGACACCACCTTAACGTTGGACTTTTCTCGGAAACTATCAAAGCGATCGGGCTCATATTTTGTTTAGTCGTGACCTCCAATGACCTCTACACTTTAACGATGGTTTCGTTGACCTTTGACCTTTTTCAAGGTCACAGGTCAGCGTCAAAGGAAAAATTAGACATTTTATATCTTTGACAAAGTTCATCGGATGTGATTGAAACTTTGTAGGATTATTCTTTACATCAAAGTATTTACATCTGTAGCCTTTTACGAACGTTATCAGAAAAACAAGGGAGATAACTAGCCTTTTCTGTTCGGCAACACACAACTTAACGTTGGGCTTTTCTCGGAAACTATAAAAGTGACCGGGCTCAAATTTTATGTGAACGTGACTCCCAGTGACCTCTACACTTTGACGTCTGCTTTGGTGACCTTTGACCTTTTTCAAGGTCACAGGTATGCTTCAGGTATGCATTGTGTTGTGAATAGCAATTTCTTCCTGTCCATCTGATGCCTCATATAATATTCAGAACTGCGAAAGTGACTCGATCGAGCGTTTGCTCTTCTTGTTAGAATGTCACTGCGCTGTCCAGAACGCTTCCCTTGCACCCGTAAGTTGTTCTTACTGTCAAAGTGAAAAGGTCGAATCAATTTATAGCCACGCGAAAAATACACTGTCACCTATCTCTATATATTTACAGATATAGATATACATATATATATACGGCTTCTCTCTGTGTGTGTGTGTGTGTGTTTGTGTGGGCAAAAACCTGTGGATTGTAGAGTTCTGTTTGTGATGGGGTCTAGCGGCTTTTGTCTGTCTGTATGTTCAGGCATTTGATAAGCCACAACAGATAATAATTATAGGGCTAAGAAATAAGCTCTAAAATTCTCAATCCCGTTTGACAGGACTTCGCCTGCAGAGGTGATTGTGATGAACCGCCACGCTGTCTGTCTCTGTCTCGCGATTCACCCCGGCGAAGCCGGGTATTCCTCTAGTAATAATATATATTTGTCATCATTTTCACGAGTTTTCATTCAAAAGCACCTGGGAAATAAATCTCATGTTCCCCAGGCAATAAATCCCCGGTTACCATAGTTGCAGGAAGCAGGTTATACATGGATAATCAAAAGCAAACCCAATAGAAATGCTCGGGGATTCTTCGGCTCTTTTCATTGGTGTTTCCCCAGACCTAAACAGACGACACGACACTGCTTTGCAAAGTTCCAAAAACGAACTGGCAAACTGGCAAAAGTAAACAAAAAACAAAACTACTTCAAAACCACAAATGAAACCTAGCGATATGTTTTGTCTTCTTACAGAGTCATGGAGTGCGTGTATCTGGGTTTCGTTCGGAGAAACACGAACGTCAAGTTCAAGTAAAAGGACCCCTGACACACACATTTTGACCCGTGCACAAGACGTTGTATCGATAAACGAAGCACAAATACGAAACAATAATAAAAGCAAAGAAAATAGCAACAAGATATGCAAACATCTAACAAAGCCGAGCAAGCAGAATGACAAAACAAAGAGGTACTGATTGATTGATTGATATAAGCTTCCTATTGATTGATAGAGTCCGAAACAAGATCGCGATTCTTTCCTTCGCTGCACGACGCAAATCTTCTGTGACCTTTGACCAAACGTAGCTTCCACATTCGATCACTCAGCTTAATATTTACAACAGAAAGCCGAGGGGGTGGAATACCGAGATGAACCTACAGAACTGTGCATCCTCAAACCTGACATATTCATCCAAACATTTAATGAACTCAAAAACACAGAAAGTTGCTTTCACACGCCAGCTTTGATTGCCAGTGGTTATCAAACCGGGACTCGTGTGGTTATCAGCACGGAACCCGTGTTTCAAAGCATGGCTCCCTGGGTTGATTGTGCACTTATTTTCTCACTACCAAAATGATGACAAAAACGATGTTTGGTGGTTTGTTGACAGACCAGCTTTTTTATCGGTCCTCGGGGGGCATATCGACTTTTGTTTCATATTTATTGACCGCGGCCTTCGGCCTTGGCAATAAATATGAAACAAAAGACGATAATGCTCCCCCGAGGACCGACAAAAAAGCTGGTCTGTCAACAATCCAAACATCTTATAATATTACATTCTGCGTCATACCTTTATAAAGTGGAGAAAAATCTCTCACAAGCACATTTTGTGTAAACATTATTGATGGATCTTCAAACCTTGTATCATGTACAACAACAATACATGCAACAGCAACATGAAACCAAAATAAGTACAGGGTTCGTACAGGTCATGGAAAACCTGGAAAGTCATGGAATTTGATTTTTAATTTTCCAGGCCTGGAAAGTCATGGAATTTCAATTCAAGTCATGGAAAGTCATGGAATTTAACAAAAATAAGAAAGAAAAAAAAATTAACCTTTCGCACGCCAGCGGCGATTTTCGTTGCCCAGCCATTCCCCGATTTGCGTCGCCAGCACAAGGCTTGTTCGTATGACCAACTTCTCGTTCGTATTTGCATACGAGAATAACGGTATTTTTAACGGCACTTGAGCCAAAGCGAGGCTTACTTTCTTCCGGTATCTCCTCGTGTCGTCTGCGCTGCATTTGAGTCGGTTTCGTCGAAGTTTTCTGCTTTTGTTTTTGCATCGATAAAGTACTTTAGCGCTTCGATAAGCAAGATGGAGGATGATGAGTTTGAAACTTTCTTTCGAGTTGTTTCTTGACAACAAAAAGTATGCGGAATTGGAACGAATTACCGAGGAAGATCTTCGCAATGAACTGTGTATCGCGGTGAAAAAAATGACAGTTCGTCAAGTCACAGTGACGGTTACGAAACGGAATTTACGAAAGTGCAGATGGATACAAACAGTGGCTGGTCCAGTTTAGTGAAATGACAGGACCAGCAAACATTACCGATAATCTGATTGCGTAGCAAATGCTTGACTTGCTTGTCGAAGAGACACTGCGTAGAAACTGACTCAAATTCAGTGCAAAGCAAGCCAGTGTCAAAACTGGCAGTGACAAGACGTAAAAAGTTTGCGTGTTCGGAAATGGCGACCTGTGGATCTAGTCATGGAAAATGTTATTGGGGCTCATGGAAAGTCATGGAAAAGTCATGGAATTTTGTTTCTAAAAACCAGTGGGGACCCTGCAAGTACCCTTTTGTTTTATGTACCATAAACAAGTCACCACATTAATGTAGATATGTACTTTGATACAAAAAAACACTTCACAACAAAACCAACTGCCATTTCCATAAAGAACCTTTCAGAAAGCTTTCGCAAACAAACTTCAGATCTACAATTAATGGAAATACGCAAAAGTGTTTGTGAAAAACGTGGTATTTTCATGAAACACTGAAAACCAACAGTATTTTGAATTTTTGGGGCTCAGTCAATGTAAACACCAAATTTTCCTGAGTAAACATAACCTATCTTTATATTTTTGGATTCAGGCAACGATACAAATGCAATACCTTTTTGACTCACATGCGAAGCAAAAGTGAGTCTATGTACTCACCCGAGTCGTCCGTCCGTCCGTCCCCCCCGTCCGTCCGTCCGTCCATCCGGAAAACTTTAACGTTGGATATTTCTTGGACACTATTCAGTCTATCAGTACCAAATTTGGCAAGATGGTGTATGATGACAAGGCCCCCAAAAACATACATAGCATCTTGACCTTGCTTCAAGGTCAAGGTCGCAGGGGCCATAAATGTTGTCTAAAAAACAGCTATTTTTCCCATTTTTGACTCACATGCAAAGCAAAAGTGAGTCTATGTACTCACCCGAGTCGTCCGTCCGTCCGGACGTCCGTCCGGAAAACTTTAACGTTGGATATTTCATGGACACTATTCAGTCTATCAGTACCAAATTTGGCAAGATGGTGTATGATGACAAGGCCCCAAAAAACATACATAGCATCTTGACCTTGCTTCAAGGTCAAGGTCGCAGGGGCCATAAATGTTGCCTAAAAAACAGCTATTTTTCACATTTTTCCCATTTTCTCTGAAGTTTTTGAGATTCAATACCTCACCTATATATGATATATAGGGCAAAGTAAGCCCCATCTTTTGATACCAGTTTGGTTTACCTTGCTTCAAGGTGAAGGTCACAGGAGCTCTTCAAAGTTGGATTGTATACATATTTTGAAGTGACCTTGACCCTGAACTATGGAAGATAACTGTTTCAAACTTAAAAATTATGTGGGGCACGTGTTATGCTTTCATCATGAGACACATTTGGTCACATATGATCAAGGTCAAGGTCACTTTGACCCTTATGAAATGTGACCAAAATAAGGTAGTGAACCACTAAAAGTGACCATATCTCATGGTAGAAAGAGCCAATAAGCACCATTGTACTTCCTATGTCTTGAATTAACAGCTTTGTGTTGCATGACCTTGGATGACCTTGACCTTGGGTCAAGGTCACATGTATTTTGGTAGGAAAAATGTGTAAAGCATGTGAGTCGTATGGGCTTTGCCCTTCTTGTTCCCATTTTCTCTGAAGTTTTTGAGATTTAATACCTCACTTATATATGATATATAGGGCAAAGTAAGCCCCATCTTTTGATACAGCAGTCCCTGCAATGTACGGCCCCCGGCGTGAGCGGACACCTGACATGTACGGACACATTTGCTCGGCACGGAGTGTTTTCCTTCTATATTTGCCCCCCCTTAAACGGACACCTGCAAAACGTGGACGCGGACACTCATTTTCGGTCCCAACAGCAGGTCATACCTCCAATGTACGGACAGACCATCGTCAAATTTTCACCACAACAAAATCGATAACAGAGCAGTCCGGCTCTTGGTACAAAGATCACAGCCGTAATGGTGTGATGACAGTCGCTGATAACTTGAGTGCACGTGTACCCATCGTGTGTCTGTGTGTAACCTCTTTCATTGACAAGATACTCTTGTTTCCCCTCAGCCTTGACCAGTGAGTCGGTTGCCTAATCTATGAACCCTTCAGTTGTCTTGCTTTGTCAAAAGTTACGACACAGTCAACTGGTTTTGCTCTGAGTGAACAGTGCAGCTGGCCTCTCTGGCCACAGCCCCCAACAGTACATGGCTGGAGGGAGTGAGAGAGAGAAAGGGGGGGGGGGGGGGAGGGGGTGGAGGGTTAGCTGGCTAAACTCTGTGGGGTGTCCGGTGTCACCGCATGTCAGCAGGAAGAGCATTGGAGAGAAATAGAGAGGTGTACTCTTCCACACAATTTCCAAGCATCAGTTGCCGCGGCTTGGGGTAGGCATTAGTGAGGGAGAGTGGGAGCTGTGTTATGTACAGTGTATTTCCGACTGAAGAGTGAAAAGTCACTGCCATGCCACATGATCGGCATGCAGTCAATAAAGCCAGACAAGAAACAAATAAATTACTTGATTATGACATGCAGCTCTATCTGCTGCTATTTATTCAAACTGGTTTTCAAGCTTATTCTTGCAAAGCATCTGCACACGCTCCTCTGTGCTGTGTTTGTGTGGCTGCTTTCGTATGTCAGTGCATGGTGAGTGTGTTCACTGCCTTGAGGATTTATTTTATCTCTTCTTTTCAACACTTTCATACAAATCCTTTTTACATAACGTTTAAAGAAGTATTAGGAGTTAATTGTTATTGTTTAATAGCCACAAGAAGTGATTAGCATAGACTCAATCCTGTTGTTTGTGTGTCTCTGTGTGAGTGTATGGGGGAGGGGGTGGTGTGGTCACCCCTCCCGTGACCGGACACCTGCAATGTACGGACAGTTTTGCTATGGCCCAAGGGTGTCTGTTCATGAGAGGGACTGCTGTACCTTGCTTCAAGGTCAAGGTCACAGGAGCTCTTCAAAGTTGGATTGTATACATATTTTGAAGTGACCTTGACCCTGAACTATGGAAGATAACTGTTTCAAACTTAAAAATTATGTGGGGCACATGTTATGCTTTCATCATGAGACACATTTGGTCACATATGATCAAGGTCAAGGTCACTTTGACCCTTATGAAATGTGACCAAAATAAGGTAGTGAACCACTAAAAGTGACCATATCTCATGGTAGAAAGAGCCAATAAGCACCATTGTACTTCCTATGTCTTGAATTAACAGCTTTGTGTTGCATGACCTTGGATGACCTTGACCTTGGGTCAAGGTCACATGTATTTTGGTAGGAAAAATGTGTAAAGCAGTTCTTAGTGTATGATGTCATTGCTAGGTTTAGCTGAAGGTCAAGGTCATGTAAAGGTCAAGGTCAAGCATGTGAGTCGTATGGGCTTTGCCCTTGTTTAATCATTTTTGTAATTTTGATTTTAAGCAAAATTTTAATGCACAAACTTGTCAATTAAGTTTTAAGCTTCCAAACTGAAATATTTTACAATTCCCACAGTCCGTACCAGCTATATATTATGTCAAAGAATAAAAACAACTTTTTTGGATATTATATTCACTGATGAAACAACTTCTCTTTAGGTGCTAAGACGTTGAAAGTACTGAACCCTGGTAAATATCTCATTCAGTGACAATAATGGCATAACAAAATTTATCAAAAGACCTTTTTCAACACAAAGAGAAACTCCCAAAGACAGGAGATTTCTCCATGTTACAACAAAATCAAAAGATGCATGTTCCTCAGCTCAAAGACCAAAGCCCTACAACAGGGAGTCTTGTTCTCCAACAGCGGGGTAACAAGTTGGAGTAAGAATATGTAATATTAACAGCTATTGTGTTTTCAGCGTAGCAATAGGGTCCGATATTTAGACGAGACAAGTATAATGCCGACGAGTATAATACTTGTTCGAGTCTAAATATCGGACCCTATTGCTACGCTGAAAACACAATAGCGATTATATAGCTGTTCTGACCTGGATTTGTTGGTCCAAACTTACAAAATGACAGTTTTTGCGTCGATGCGTTGATTTCAGGGTTTGATAGCAGACGCCGTTTCTTATGCGCATTAGTTTTGCGCAGGCGCCACACTGACTTGGAAAAAAACTCGATTTGACAACACAGCTGTTAAACAGCTTTTTATTAGTTCATTCGAATACAACAACAAAAAGTTTGAGTTTTTTAAATTTTGAACAAGACTACTTATGAAGAAGACCAAAACACAACATAAACAGAAAACTAGAAACAACTGAAGAACTAGGATGCAACAAGGGGAGGAGAAGAGAACAGCTAATCGCGAGCAGACGGCAGCATTTTTACTTGTCTCGTCATGAAGCGAATTTTTCAACCTCAGTTATAAACGACTACATGAATGTTAATGCCATGGGTTGTACATCAATACTTCAGAGGGGAAGTGGGGTATTTAGTGTGGAGTTACGAGATAAGAAAAGCTGAATGTGAAAGTTTGTGTCAGTCGGCAACTGACACAGGCACACAAAAACGGCTGTTCCGTTTTACTCCCCTGTTTGTACTACAGTCAAACTCGCTTAAGACGAATCACTGGGGATCGGAAAAAAAGTTCGTCTTAACCAAAATTCGTATTTTTTAAGTCTTGTACATTTTATGGTGTTTCAATTTGTTTCTTTCGCAACTTTCATGCTGCTTCACGTTTGGACAATAAAGTGACATATTCAGTTACATGTTCATGTGTGTCTCATGTTGAGTGATGATTGTTGAGTTTGAGTGAGAGTGAGCACACAGATGTTTCATCCAGTTGTTACGTTTTTGGTCACACACACACACACACTGACACTGTCCACATTCGCGGTGTTCCTATCATTTGTCCGGAATCACTTACCTTGGCGACGGGTAGCAAACCTTGGCCAATTTAGATTTTTTTTGTGTGGTTGCAACATGATGTTCAAATCCAGATCGAAAGCACTGACTGACTGATAAACTATCGCAAACCGGCGAACGCAAACGTTGAGAGTGTGGTTTCCCTTGTCCAAGGGAAACCACTCTGGCATCTATATTTTTTTGGCAATGGCTTCCGTTCAAAACATTGATGTTTCGTTTTTGGTATTCGCGAAGGAAATAAACGTCAGTCAGTCATTCATGTTCAGTGTCTGAGCTATCAATCACTTTGATTCTAAATTTGAAATTGTTTTGTGAGTACAGTGTAATCAGTTTAACTTTATTCAGTGATCGGTTGAGCAATGGTTCAAGCCGTCGACGCAAGGGAAGACTTTGACACATGTATTCAAACTTCTCAAATTCCCATGATATGTCGATCTCGGGACGAGTTTAAAGATTTCGTCATAAGCGTGAGTAAATTACAGACATTATGCATGCTTGGGAATCCAAAAAGTGCTCGTTATAAGCATAAATTCGTTACAAAGAATTTGTTTCAAGCATTTTTTTTAAGCATGAAGAAAGAGGTATTCAGTTGGGAACTTAAAACTAATACGTTATAAGTCAAAATTCGTAACTAGCGTGTTCGTTTTAAGTGGGTTCGACTGTACATCTTTCGACTTTGGGCATTTTGTGGTGTTTGGGGACAGAAAATAATTGATTTAGTCCTGTTTCATCGGGAAGTTAGCAGAAAAGGGTATGCTATCAACATTTTTAAAGCTGAAAAACATTCCCGAGAAGAATTTCAAGTTGTCAGGATTAAAACATTGTGTGGTACAGATGGGTAAACCGGAACCATGCGTCTTTGTTATTGCCAATATGCTTTTGGATATTGGCAAAAATGGCCGACTTCCGTAGCATTATACTTTGATGATCGAAAGAGACCATCCAATCACAGCCCCCGAATTCCCTCACGTGTCCATCAGAATAGCTATATAATGAGATATTATGCTTGATGACCTAGATCTTTGAAATGAGGAACATCTTTGATTTCCTTGGTGTCACAATATCAAAGCTCATTGTCCCTCCCAGTTGGGCACTTTTTTTGTGCACTCCTCCCCTGGATAAGGTTGATGATTGTTTGTCTGTTCGAAGAGCTCAATTGCATCATTCTAAAGATGAATCTGGACCTTGTAACCCATTTTGGGAGGGTATCTTACATACATCATAACATGTACTTGTTTACTCAGAAATATATCCATTTTGACTTATTTTTTAACCCATCCCCCGAACAAATATCTGGCAGCATTGATGTCGACTACAGTTGTTAAATCAATGTACCATTTTCAGAGAATCTTCAGTGACTCACATGCAATTTGTTTCTGGTTTTTTTTGTGTGTGTGGTTAGTTTGCTTATTTTTGTGCAATACATTTATATGCTTTTTACATTTAGTAAAGTTTTGACTAAATGTTTTAACGTAGTGGGGGGAATCGAGACGAGGGTCGTGGTGTATGTGTGTGTGTGTGTGTGTGTGTGTGTGTGTGTATGTGTGTCTGTCTGTGTGTAGAGCGATTCAGACCAAACTACTGGACCGATCTTTATGAAATTTGACGTGAGAGTTCCTGGGAATGATATCCCCGGACGTTTTTTTCTTTTTTTCGATAAATATCTTTGATGACGTCATATCCGGCTTTTTGTAAAAGTTGAGGCGGCACTGTCACACCCTCATTTTTCAATCAAATTGATTGAAACTTTGGCCCAGCAATCTTCGACGACTGACGATGCTACGAGTATACGCTCTTGCTGTAAAAATGCAGTGAGTTCAGTTTCATTCTGTTAGTTCGACAGCTTGACTAAATGTTGTAATTTCGCCTTACGCGACTTGTTTTATGTTTGCATGGTAGTTATGCTTTCACACAGGGGTTATTTTTGCACATTTTGCAGAACTGTATCAATTTATACATCATTTTGCCTTTTGCATAATCCACTTTAGTAGGTGTCACTTGTGTTTCACTATTTTTTTCTGAATGAACGCTCAAAACCATCCAGTATTATCTCCGGTCTACATTCCAAATTCTGACAAATCTGAGAAAATGCAGGCCTTAAAAAGGAGGGAGTCTTGATATGGGGGTAAATTTACAGATGCTTTGAACAAAAATCTGAAAAATTAAGGTCTTCAAAAGGGAGAAGTCTTAAAATTGGGGGGTCTTAAAAAGGGGGGGGGGGGGGGGGGGGGGGTGTTCCACTGTATCTTTTTCTGCCCTAAAAGTCAACCCCCCAAAAAAACAGAACTTCCTCAAACAAAATCAAAAGACATTCCTCAGCTCAAAGACCCACGCCCAAAGACAGGGAATGTCGTTCACCGACAGTGAAGGAACGTCAATGACCATTCCAACAGATGCTGGGGCTGTCCAATTGAAAGGCTTGTCATAACCAAGCAGCGTGACGGACGTTTGAGAGTTGACCATTGGCGCTCCCAGTACCAGCTGACCCTTCGGCCATTTCAGTGACATTGCGTACACGACGTGAGGAGCATCTGATCTTGTGGTGTACCTGTAACACGAAAAAGGAAATATTTTGTGACACAATTTCTGACCGCTACACGGAGTGAGAATCAGAAATGAGTACCAGGACTCACAAGAAAGAGCAAACTGTTGCATGTTTGTCATTATTTGTTTGAGAATCTATACATATAAATAAAAGAGAGTGTCTGTCTGTCTTCTATACATAAAAGAGAGTGTCTGTCTGTCTGTGTGTGTGTGTGTCTGTGGTCGCCATACCTCAGAGATGGCAAAAGATAAGCACAAGATATTTTGCATGCACACTGCCCTGGACCCACAAATGTGCACCTGGCTTTTAGTTTCTCCAGACATTGTTTCCTTCCTCGGATAATTACCCTCCCCTTCTATCAATACAGTCTATATAGTGCAAGGGAGGTAAGTCATGGTTTGTCACCCACGGAAGGGAGGTAACTCTCATCAAACCAGTATACCGTGTCATTCTCAAGGGTTACCCCCCGCCCGCTATCATCCCGCCGCCCCCCCCCCCCCCCCCCCACACACACACACACACTAACCCTGCCCCCTGCCTTCCAGATCATCGCGAATAATGTTTACGAAACGATCGCCTCAGTGAAAGATCACGAGAATTTACAGATTTCTCTCCCCTGTTCAAAAAGGTATGACGCGCTCACTCATGAGGTATGCGTGCTTTGATCAGACGGTAACTACAGTGGGTGTGAGAAGGAGTAAACAAATCACGAAGAACACGTTGAACCAAATAGAAACTTGCCTTGCCTATACATCCAAATGTATGAGCTCACACTGTCATTTTTCTTATCCACATTGGAATAAGATTCGAGAGGTTTCTGAGAGAGGGGAGAGCAGAAACACCCGGGCGAAGCCGGGCCTGACTGCTAGTAGCAATTATAAACTTTGCGTCAAAGCGTAGTAATTTGTCTTAAAACGTAGTATGTTGGTAGCTCTGCAGTTTACCAGTCTTTGGGAAAAATGAACACTTACCACACATCAGAATTGGTTGTGTCGTTCTGTTTTCTCCATGGCTTTGTCCCATAGATGGCGTCTCCGTTAACCTTGAGCCAGCTGCCCATCTGACGCAGTCGCTCCTCGTAGATGGGAGTTATGGTCCCTTCTTTTGTCGGCCCCACGTTGATCAGGACATTCCCACCACAGCTGCAGGACCACGACAAATTACTCAGGTAATGTACAGGTAAATCTAATAATGCTGCGTAGCTCACAAGAAATAACGGTTTTAGGTGTGACGAAAAAAAGAACAGGGCCTGAGTACGGTGATAAATACAAGACTTATTATACAACCATTTGAAAAATACATACATCCCCCGTGGCTGCCCGCATAACGAAATCGTTTTTCTCGTGTTTTGAACTTGCCAGTGTTACAGCACAGAGCAGAGTCCGCCCCGCACTTTGCTTTGTGTACATCACATGGCCACCCAAACACCCGCACAACGCATGACACATTTTCACAAGAAAAACACGTTTATTTGTTTGCTTTGTCTGTATTCTATTTACATTTACCACTAACACACCAAATTGTATACTTTAAATGGACGGGCGCTGTGGCGGGGTGGTAAGACGTCGGCCTCGTAATCGGAAGGTCGAGGGTTCGAATCCCGGCCGCGGCCGCCTGGTAGGTTAAGAGTGGAGATTTTTCTGATCTCCCAGGTCAACTTGTGTGCAGACCTGCTAGTGACTTATCCCCCTTCGTGTGTACACGCAACCACAAGACCAAGTGCGCACGGAAAAGATCCTGTCATCCATGTCAGAGTTCGGTGGGTTATGGAAACACGAAAATACCCAGCATGCTTCCTCCGAAAGCGGCGTGTGGCTGCCTAAATGGCGGGGTAAAAACGGTCATACACGTAAAATTCCACTCGTGTAAAAACACGAGTGTACATGGGAGTTTCAGCCCACGAACGCAAAAGAAGAAGAAGAAGTATACTTTAAATTGCAAGTGAATCGTTATCATACAAAATAATGTTATCACAAGACGAACAGAGATCTCAGAGATCGTCTGCTTCTCAACTGTTTCGCGCAAATCGTGTAATATCTATTTTTGCGGACACCTCCCAAAGCAATGCAATCTCAGCGGCTTCTACCTGCAACATAGTCGTGCTTAATTGGAATGTGACGTCCTGTTCTTCGTCAGTCACACCTATCTCGAAAACTAAGCGTCGCACAGAACCAGCGCCCTTCCATTATAAGAGCACATCTCATCTGACATACAAGATGTTACTTATCATACAATGGAACCCTCCTTTTAAGACTACCTGATTTTCTTCTTCTGCGTTCTTGGGCTGAAACTCCCACGTACACTCGTGGTTTTTGCACGAGTGGAATTTTACGTGTATGACCGTTTTTTACCCCGCCATTTAGGCAGCCATACGCCGTTTTCGGAGGAAGCATGCTGGGTATTTTCGTGTTTCTATAACCCACCGAACTCTGACATGGATTACAGGATCTTTTTCGTGCGCACTTGGTCTTGTGCTTGCGTGTACACACGGGGGGTGTTCGGACACCGAGGAGTCAGTCTGCACACAAAGTTGACTCTGAGAAATAAATCTCTCGCCGAACGTGGGGACGAACTCACGCTGACAGCGGCCAACTGGATACAAATCCAGCACGCTACCGACTGAGCTACAACCCCGCCCAGACCCCCCGATTTAAGACTTTTCCCCTTTAGAGATCCTCCTGCTTGTTCAGATTTTTTGTTCATGACCTCTGTAAATTTACCTCCATTTCAAGACTCCCTCCTTTCAAAGACCTATAATTTCTCAGATTTGTTGAGGTCTTAAAAGAGGGTTCCACTGTGGTACAGTGCGGGGCCCCGGTAGCTCAGTTGGTAGAGCAATGGACTTGTGATCGGAAGGTCGCAGGTTCGAATTCGGGCCGGGACGGACACGGGTCAACTTTATGTGCAGACCCAGAGACGGAAGCCATGTCCCACCCCCGTGTCATCACAATGGCACGTAAAAGACCTTGGTCATTCTGCCATAAGTGCAGGTGGCTGAATATACCTAAACACGCAGACACCTGGGTAGCGCGACTCTGTTGCTGCTAGCTTTCCACTGGGAGGAAGCGACCCGAATTTCCCAGCGATGGGACAATAAAGTAATGAAAATGAAATGAAATGAAATGAAATGAAATGAAAAATGAAAATGAAAATACAATAGCTAACTACCAGGCCTCTCTGTGGTACAGTACTTATAATACAATAGCTAACTACCAGGCCTCTCTGTGGTACAGTACTTATAATACAATAGCTAACTACCAGGCCTCTCTGTGGTACAGTACTTATAATACAATAGCTAACTACCAGGCCTCTCTGTGGTACAGTACTTATAATACAATAGCTAACTACCAGGCCTCTCTGTGGTACAGTACTTATAATACAATAGCTAACTACCAGGCCTCTCTGTGGTACAGTACTTATAATACAATAGCTAACTACCAGGCCTCTCTGTGGTACAGTACTTATAATACAATAGCTAACTACCAGGCCTCTCTGTGGTACAGTACTTACAATACAATAGCTAACTACCAGGCCTCTCTGTGGTACAGTACGTATAATACAATAGCTAACTACCAGGCCTCTCTGTGGTACAGTACTTATAATACAATAGCTAACTACCAGGCCTCTCTGTGGTACAGTACTTATAATACAATAGCTAACAACCAGGCCTCTCTGTGGTACAGTACTTACAATACAATAGCTAACTACCAGGCCTCTCTGTGGTACAGTACTTATAATACAATAGCTAACTACCAGGCCTCTCTGTGGTACAGTACGTATAATACAATTAGCTAACTACAAGGCCTCTCTGTGGTACAGTACTTATAATACAATAGCTAACTACCAGGCCTCTCTGTGGTACAGTACTTATAATACAATAGCTAACTACCAGGCCTCTCTGTGGTACAGTACTTACAATACAATAGCTAACTACCAGGCCTCTCTGTGGTACAGTACTTATAATACAATAGCTAACTACAAGGCCTCTCTGTGGTACAGTACTTATAATACAATAGCTAACTACCAGGCCTCTCTGTGGTACAGTACTTACAATACAATAGCTAACTACCAGGCCTCTCTGTGGTACAGTACTTATAATACAATGGCTAACTACCAGGCCTCTCTGTGGTACAGTACTTACAATACAATAGCTAACTACCAGGCCTCTCTGTGGTACAGTACTTATAATACAATGGCTAACTACCAGGCCTCTCTGTGGTACAGTACTTATAATACAATAGCTAACAACCAGGCCTCTCTGTGGTACAGTACTTATAATACAATAGCTAACTACCAGGCCTCTCTGTGGTACAGTACGTATAATACAATTAGCTAACTACAAGGCCTCTCTGTGGTACAGTACTTATAATACAATAGCTAACTACCAGGCCTCTCTGTGGTACAGTACTTATAATACAATAGCTAACTACCAGGCCTCTCTGTGGTACAGTACTTATAATACAATAGCTAACTACCAGGCCTCTCTGTGGTACAGTACTTATAATACAATAGCTAACTACCAGGCTTCTCTGTGGTACAGTACTTATAATACAATAGCTAACTACCAGGCCTCTCTGTGGTACAGTACTTATAATACAATAGCTAACTACCAGGCCTCTCTGTGGTACAGTACTTACAATACAATAGCTAACTACCAGGCCTCTCTGTGGTACAGTACTTATAATACAATAGCTAACTACCAGGCCTCTCTGTGGTACAGTACTTATAATACAATAGCTAACTACCAGGCCTCTCTGTGGTACAGTACTTATAATACAATAGCTAACAACCAGGCCTCTCTGTGGTACAGTACTTATAATACAATAGCTAACTACCAGGCCTCTCTGTGGTACAGTACTTATAATACAATAGCTAACTACCAGGCCTCTCTGTGGTACAGTACGTATAATACAATTAGCTAACTACAAGGCCTCTCTGTGGTACAGTACTTATAATACAATAGCTAACTACCAGGCCTCTCTGCTGTACGTGAGGGGTAGCATTCACCAAAGAGGTACCGTATTAGCCCAAACAAATTCTCAAAATACTTGAAATACATAATGGGAAGTGTTCGCACATATCAGATGTTTGTTGCTTCACTGGTTTCTTCCTGACAAAATATAATGCAATGACTGCGTTTTTAGACTTTGACTGGTTAGCATAATAACTGCTTGGAAGTTTGAAACAGTGAAGATTTACACAGCAGCTTTAACAGAATGCCATCAGAATTAATTTTCAGCTATATATGGGTAAAACCAACAACAACATTTGAGGTACCTAACAGTCTGTATGATGGCTGTAATGAGCGTTTCAACGGGCAGGTAACCAGACAGCTGCGCATTCCGCACAAAGCCCCATGAGCTTCCGTAGATGGTCAAGGCGTCCTCAAATTTGCGCTTCTGCAGGGTCTCTGCAACATTGCAACATATGTCACGTCAGATTTTGTATACATTACAGGGATGGCCAAATCGTCCGCCCGATCGCCAGGGGCAAGTAAAAAATCTGCCGGGCTAGTAGAAACCACCTGGCAACTCGCCCGACTGGCCAGTGAAAATTCTGGTTCAATGCAACACTTTTGGTTGTAATATCGAGTTTTAAAGCCATATAAACACTGCAGATGCAGCAAATGTGGTACATGTACCGGGCCAGCACAATTTCTGTCGGGCTAGTAACTTTCTTGAAGTTACTTCGCCTGGTAGGGGCGGGGGATGTAGCTCAGTCGGTATCGCGCTTGATTTGTATCCAGTTGGCCGCTGTCAGCGTGAGTTCGTCCCCACGTTCGGTGAGAGATTTATTTCTCAGAGTCAACTTTGTGTGCAGACTCTCCTCGGTGTCCGAACACCCCCGTGTGTACACGCAAGCACAAGACCAAGTGCGCACGAAAAAGATCCTGTAATCCATGTCAGAGTTCGGTGGGTTATAGAAACACGAAAATACCCAGCATGCTTCCTCCGAAAGCGGCGTATGGCTGCCTAAATGGCGGGGTAAAAACGGTCATTCACGTAAAAGCCGTGGGAATTTCAGCCCATGAACGAACAAACAAACTTCGCATGGTTGGAGAGTTAAAATGTTGAGATTTGGCCATCCCTGCATTATAAAGCAGAAGATTTCATATAGTCCTGTGAGATTTACCCTCAAGGAAATTCAGGCTGCTTTCTCACTAACGAAAGCGATTGAGCTGCAATACAGTACGGCGTTACCCAATTTTTCTTTTCTTTTTCCTGCATGCATGTATATATGTTTCCAGGCCCTGAGACTTTTGCTGTGAGCTTGGGTTCTTTATCGTGCGCATGCATGGGGTGTTTGCACACCAAAGCTAGTCTGCACCAAGTTGACTCTGGGAAATAAATCTCTTGCTGAACGTGGGAATCGCACGCACGCCGAAAGTGACAACTGGTTTTGAAGGTAATCGAGTTATTTCCAGCCCCATCCCAGATTAATAGCCAATCAAACAGGTCTTGAAAGAAAAAGGACACAGCATAGAGCATGAGTCCATCTTTGACTAGCCTGGATAGTGTCTTTTGATATATATATGTGATCCTCCACCTCGAAATGAGTCGCATGTCACCTCGTGCGGTTCTGCGCTAGGCTTAATGTAAGTCCGCTGAGTGTATGGTAACAGTGTGAGGGTCACCTTAGTCACAGGCTTATAACTCACAGTTTTCACTCTTTTCTAAAACGGGTTTCACCACTGGATAGAGCATACAAAACTCTTTAGGAAAATGTTAAAATATGAAAATCATGCAAAGGTGACATGCAACTCATTTCGTGGTGGAGGGTCACATATGTGTTAGACAAAAAACTCACTTGGATTGTAGCGATCTGTACAGGTGAGGAATCCTCCGTGACGACAGATTGTGTTGTTTCCCCAGCGATCGTTCACAACCACCTTGTCCTTCACTGGACTTTTAAACAAAAACAATTAAAGAAAAAGTAAGTGAATGAAGAAAAGTCTAATCCGTATTACAGTACAGTAAAACCTGTCAAATAAGGACACCCTTGGGACCAGACAAAAGTGTCCTTATTCTGCAGGTGTCCTTATTAGACAGGTGCAAGTAAACGCGACAAAGTCAAGTTGAGAGAGAGAGAGAGAGAGTACTGCACATGTACATGTACATTTATAAGAAAAACAGAAGCTGTTTAGATTAAATAGAGAAACATTTAATATTGACTGTTGTAAAACAAGTTTAAAAACTTGTGATAATGCATGTTTCAGCTACTAGGTACTGCCCTGCCTTTGATCTGGCCGCACACACACATTTCCACTCTGTTAAACTCGGTCACTGACCGGTCACTGACCCCGAAGCAGGAAGTGTTTCCTCTCTCAGATTTGACAGGGGAACCACCTCTCATGGCAAAAACTGGGTCATTGACCCCTGGGAAGAAGGTCGTGTCTTTTAACAAGGCCACCCAGCTATCACAATGCCTTTGATCTGGCCGCACACACTTATTATGGACCCAAAATATGTGTCCGCGTCCGTAATGCCGAGGTGGCCGTAACGTACAGGTGTTTTACAGTGTAAAGCAGTCCGTGCCGAGACTGACTGTCCGTATTCTGCGAGTGTCCGCTAAGTCCAGTGACCGTATTTGACAGTTTTCACTGTACATACACATGGGTGTTACTGGGAAAAATCAAAAAACCTGAAAGGCAGGGGTCCAAAATGCTCAAGTTTGAAAGAAAGTTTCTGGACACCGACGAAACCAAATCATAATAAGCAAGATGGCGGCAAATCCAAGGGAGCGAACCGAGAAAGCACGCGAACCGGTGTCAAAAGTCGGATCGGAACCGCTGCTCGTTATTTCAACTTAGCGAAACGAAGCTTATTTTTTTTGTTTTTTTGTTGAAAACCCGGAAAACCGGAATTTCCGGCTTCAGATTTTTTCAAAAACCGAAAATCCGGCAAAAGCCGGAAGAGTAACACCCATGCATACACCTTTAGGAGACATACATAAACAGATGATGAGACAGAGACACAAATTAACACACTCACATACATCAGGAAGTATTTCATACATATGACCGCTGGTAAAACACCATAAGTCATTTTTCTGTACAAATAGCTACCAGCAGTAAGACTGTATATAATACAAGTGATGCTCTAGCTTTGAAACAGATTTTTTCATTCTGAAACGGTTTTTACGACATTCACATTGACACACACATGCACTGCTTCGAATATATATATATATTCATCCTGGTCCACCAAAAGTTTTACACATGAGTTAAAAAATAAATGGGGGCAAAAAGACTTAAAATAAAAGGTACTGCAGTCAAATCTGCCTAGAACGACCATAATAGATGTGGGTTCACTATGGAAAGGTGAAATATATAGGGACAACTCTCATTGGGGATATCTTTTAGGGTAGTCTCTTCCGTTCTTTGTTCACCGGATGAAACTCCCACGGCTTTTACGTGTATGACCGTTTTTACCCGCCATTTAAGCAGCCATACGCCGCTTTCGGGGGAAGGGTGGTCTTATGGGAAGGTGATCACGATTGAGAAAAGGTGGCCAGGGCAGGTTCAACTGTACCTGTCATTGTAGAGCCAGGTGAGAAACTCCTTGGACTGCCAGTATGTGTCGGGTGCCCCCATTGGTCCGTCAGACCATATGAGGTCCGGCTCGTACCTGTTGACCAGCTCGTACAGCTCTGGCATGGTCTTGGTCTGCAACACACACACACACACACACACACACACACACACACACACGCACGCACGCACACACACACACACACACCGCACTGCCTGTCAACTAGCATTGATTTGTCATTATCACTTCGATGACAGACGCAATAGCCTAGCTGTTAAGATGTTGGCCTTCCATGAGCGGTTATCCACATAAAAACACGCTTGTGCAAGAACACAAGTGCATGTGGGAGTTGCAGCCAAAGAACACAGAAGAAGAAGAAGAAGAATTTGACAGGGATCAGAGATCATCTTCCTCCTTTTTAACGCTGCCTCAGGTACTCAGTTTCGAATGAAAAGGTGGACAAGTTTCATTCATTGTGAAGAGGTAATTAAACACCACTATGTTCATGTGTCTTTATTTAGTGAGAAGAAATGTATGCAAAATATTAATCTTGATACTTGTGTTTCATTTTGATACATGTACTTGCAAACCCCTTTTCTTCCCGTTTGACCAATTTCCATTCTCATCTTCTTCTTCTTTTCGATCGCCGATCACACTTGGAGTCCAGATCTTGAGATATAATTAGTGGTCCTCTGCAGCGCAGCCACTGGCCCGTACAGCTTGTTGTGCAGGGACTCCGGCATTGGCCAGATTTCCTCTCTCAGCACCTGGTGGTTCCTGCAGTCTCGTAGGATGTGGGCCGTGTCCTGCTCTGCTTCCCCACAAGAACACATGGGGGAGGGCACAACATGCAGCTTCTTGTGGAGATGCTGGTTAAGTCTGTTGTGTCCCGTTCTCAGGCGGAAGATGACCACCTGCTGTGGTCTGGATAGCAGGTGGTAGCTGTCCTGTGGCTGGGGCGTCCTGTGCAGAGACTTAATGATGGTCTTCATCTCTGTCAGGCTCACAGGGTTGTTCTCTTGCTCATCTTCTGCACCCAGCTTTGCCATCCTGTCCGCCTCTTCGTTTCCTTGTACACCACAGTGGGAGGGGATCCATTGCAGTACTGTCCTCAGGCTTTTGATGTTGTGTAGAGCGTGTTCCAGCTGAGGCAGTTTGCTACTGGTCATTGCTTGTAGTACTGACAGAGCGTCAGTCAGGAAGACCACCTGGTTGTCATGGTTGACTCTGTCGTTGATGGTGTACGCTGCATGGATCAGTGCCTGTACCTCAGCTCTGTAGTTTGTACAGTGGAGGCCTGTTGGTATAGCCTCTGCTTGCCTCTCTCCACTGGGGTACTGGACATACACCCCCGCTCCTCCATTTTTGACGGCCTCTGTGGCTGACCCATCAGTATACACCCGTATCCATGCTTCTTGGGGGTACCTTTCTTCAAGCATGGCAAGAGTCAGGGCTTTTTTCGTCACATTGCTCTGCTCGTCCTTTGTTGTGAGGTAGGGGACACTGGTCTGTATGTCCAGGTTTCCTTGTCTGTCTTCCCAGGGTGGGGCGTCAAGGGAGAAAGATGGTGGCTCCACTAGCTCTGGCATCTCTGTCTGATGTTTCTTCTGCAAAGCCCTTGCCTCAAGAGCGAAGTTTGATCTTTTCAGCCTGCCTGAGGACATCTTCTTGAGTCTGTCACTCATTGGATGGTCATTCCATTCTCATCTCGAGCGATGTCGTTTGACTATGGAAGTCCGAGAATGCAGGAATTTCTTTCAAATCACCAAACACTTTGATGTCAGACCGGCTTAATTTTTTTCTCAGTTTGGAAAAGTTTGCCAATGACTGCCTTAAATTATTTGACGAAACTTTAATGGCCAATAATTCCTGGAAATATTCCTGTATGGTGAATATAAAGTGCACATTATAGAAAAAACAAACATCAAAATTAATGCACATACACTTGCTGGTGATCAAAATACGTATGCAGATCCCACGACGTGTAGAACTTGACAAACGTGACAAACGTGTGACATAAAAGTTACATTTGATGACGTTATCACTTATACATGAATACCCGTACACCATGCTGTACACATTCTGAAAAGATCCATCTTCTAGAACACTCTATTGTTTATCATGTGCTTTACATGCAGTACTCACTGTGACAAATTCTTGTGTTTTGAAGTTGTTTGCCTTGTCTTGCAAGTACAGGGGGTTGAACCACTCAAACAATGAATGGTACACTCCATAGTGGAGACTGGTTTTCTTGCGAATTGCAGTGGCAAGTTCACCTGTCAATTAACAGCATATAATTTAGATAAGATGCAATTCTCACACAGCTTCTAATAATGAGTTTGTGACACGTACAAATCATAAACCAGAGGATGAATGTCGTTGCATCTTAGTCACACATTATAGACACAACTGCATAACCACATACATACGTATAAGACACAGTGGTCAGAATCTAGGCCCAAAAAAATGGTCTTGTAGTAAAAAAATTATGACACTGTACAGTGTACACACAAAATTTACACATTGAGACCCCCCCCCCCCCCCCCCCCCCCCAACAAAAAAAAACAAAACAAAAAAAAAGCTGACTAAAACAAACAAACAAAAAAACACCCCCAAAACACAATCACTATTTTTTCCTGTCGAAATATATTAGGGTTAGTGGTACATTTCTTCTGATTTTTACATTTAGGCAATTTTTTACCAGTCTGTTTGGTCTCAGTCGAAAGGTTTTGGCCCGCCCAGGCCTTGCTAGTCTCCATGCATGAAAAAAATAATTAAATCTGTTCACTTTCATTCTTCTAGGCTGATGTAGATTGACTAAATGTTTGATATCGCTTACTGTGACTATTGTTTGTTTTGTTTTGTTGTTAACCCCTTGACTGCCTTAGGACGGGTATACCCGTCCTGCACTTGTGCATTATTTCCATGATTAGATACTAAAACCAGATTCTTGGTTGAATTTCTTTTAAAAATAACATAGGTTTTACTTTCCTACCTACTGCCAGTTTGGAGCTAGAATTTTTTGTGAATTATTACACCCCGAACTCCAATATTCCCTGGCAGTCAGGAAGTTTTGATTGGCAGCGAAAGGGTTAATAATTGTTTTGAAAGCTCAAAAAAAGAAGAAAAAAAGAAAATGTGGTACCTGTCAGTGACGCTGTTGGGGTCTATGTCGACCAAAAGAATGGGATTCACTGTAGGTCGAGTTCCTGTAGGTGGATTCTCTGTATACCTAAGACTTTAAAATTGGCAATCTTGTATACAGGGAATACCACAGGGTGTAGTTCCTGTAGCGTTTTGCTAATATCAATGAAAGTCACGTGATGCTTAGCGACATCGTTAGAATTTGATGTTTTTCGATCTTTTTTTGATATTTCTTAGAAATTCGAGAATATCAATGAAAGTCACGTGATGCTTAGCGACATCGTTAGAATTTGATGTTTTTCGATCTTTTTTTGATATTTCTTAGAAATTCGAGTATGGTTTGCAAGTTTTATTGAAAAACTGCACCCTGTGGGATTCCCTGTATACTAGATTGCCAATTTTAAAGTCTTAGGTATACAGGGAATCCACCTACAGGAACTCGACCTACAGAGAATCCCACTCTTTTGGTCGACATAGACCCCATCAGCGTCAGTGTCAGGATAAAAAATTAGGATTGGCAAGGAAACTGAAAACTTAATCTTAATACACCAGAGAAACTTTCCAGTGATTTAAAAAGCAGCGGGCTCACCAACAAGATCTCTGTGGGGGCCCACAGAACCAGCGTTCCAGTTCCAGGAATACTTGGAGGGCCAGCTTGTGAATCCTTCATGGTGTTTAGTCACCTGCACCACGTACCTGTCACATCAAATCAATAAGTCAATCAAATGTGAAATAACAATCATTACTACCAATAAAGCATTTCAAAGCTTAACACAAACTCTGTGCATGAAAATTATGTCATTTGATGTAATCTGTCAAACAATGCCTGAATCTGACAATATGATCCCGAACAACAGACAGTCAAAGGTAAAAATATGAAGAAGAAAAACAGGGAACAACACATGGGGAAAAAGAGGGGGGGGGGGGTTGGATAGGTTATCAGTACATGTAGGCCTAACACATTTTCTGAGGCCTTAATATCAGCTGAAAGAGCCCAAAAAATGAGGCCATTGGCATTACAAACTTACACACTGACATACACACACACACAAACACACACACACACACAAACACACAAACTTACACCACTACCACTAGCACCACCTCAACCAACAACAACACTACCACCAACAATTAAACTGCATCATACCTGGCTCCAGATGCTTTGAAAATCTCTGCCCACTGATCCGGGTTGTAGAACTCTGCGGTGAAGTCTCTGGCAAAGTCAGCGTACGTCCAGTCAGGCTTGTAGTTGTCTCGGACAAACTGCGCATAATTTGGGTACGGTTTACTCCCTTGCCAGTACCACCAAAACCACTCGGAGCCATAGCTTGGAACAGAAAACACTCCCCAGTGAATGAAGATGCCGATTTTGGATTGGTCGTACCAGGCCGGGAGTGGGCGGGAGTCCAGCGACTCCCACGTTGGCTGATAATGCACGCTGTCAGCACAGGCTATAAGGCTCATCAGGGCGACGCATACCTTAATTGACATCGGAATCATCATTGTGTTTGTGTAATGTCACCTGTGGTAATGTATAATTTTCGTGTTCCCCTATATGATCGATTTTAGGACTAAGTCCACACGTACTGTTCTTTCTTGAAAGATGGTTGTCAGAATTGACAATGGCAGTCAAAGCCACGACACCTTAGTCTATGCAAAAAAAAGATTGTTGCTTCTACTTTCACTTTTGCTTGTTGCTATAAGTAATGTGTATTATAGCTATTCAACTTTTCGGGTTCTCCAAACTATCAAAGGCACAGAGGATATTGCACCGCTCAATTTACGTTCAACACTGAAACCAGCTTCGCATGTTTACTGTTCATATTCCCTGCTTGAAGGAAGCCGAGTAGCAGTCAATAAATGACATCACAACCACAACAAATGAACATGTTGGAACACAACTAAGCTTACTTCCTTCTTACTCTTTACTTAGTTCGTAGAGAATGATCTCCCTTACTTCGACTTCCTGTCAACATGGCCGCGTCCTTGTCTGCACGACCTCCTCGAGGTTTCGTCCAGTTTTTGTTTAATCGCAAAGCTTTCTGCACCTCCCACGACCTGCAACAGCTGTCGTCGGTATCAGCTTCTACAGAGAGAAGTGTCTCGGTGAATGACAAGGGGCAGGAGATCGTCATTCCCAGAAAGAAAAAGCGCGATTCGCTATCCGTTTTACGAGCTCTAGCCTCCACGGTGAAGCGAGATCCTGACTCGCCTCACTACAAGTATGTGGACGACCCCTTCCTTATTCCCACGTCAAGTTTGGCGAAGAGAAGCAACGCTCTGTCAAGAGAGTCAGGTAGAAAGGCAGCGCGCTACATACTGGAAAATTACTCCCAGTGGTTCAATGAAAACCCCGCGGAACCCCCTGTGGATGATTTCATGCCTCCAAAACTCGCATACACTCACACAGAACCAACCGAAGCCGCCTTGATTGAGCGTATTGAGAAGCGCAGAGTGAACGATGCTATTGAAGTGTACAAGAAAGCCAAGCAAGGAAACGTGGAATTTTCAGACAGCACATGTCGTCAGTTTTTAGAGCTTCTGTGTGTATACAATGCCCAAGACCCACCAGTGACAATGATGCCAGAAGAGTTTTACTTCCGTAAGGACCTTGGTCATGAGACGAAACGACCAAGCAAGACCTGGAAAGATGACGGCATGGCCGAACGAGTCTTTGATGAGCTGCAAGAGAAGTCCATTGAAGATCAGCAAAATCTCATTCGGGGCATGGCAAGGTAGGAGCTAGTGCAGTATGCACCTGTTTAAATCAGTAAGTATAGTTAACAAAATGTTGAAACCAAGTAGATTGTATCATTAGGTCAAATGATAAACATGTTGACATTGATTACAAAGAACTTTCTTAGACTGTTAGAGTTTGCGATTTTTCAATAAAACCAACTCGATCTCATGAGAGAGAAAACAAATTGGAGATGACAGCAATTTCTTGGGAGAAATACATAGATTAATTGGCACGTGGACCTCGGGCCAGATTTCACATTTTCAGATTCTTTTACCCTCAGCTGCATGTTCACTAACTGAAATTTTAAATAACACTAGACGTATAAATGATTTCTACGACAGCTACCTACAGGCTGACAAGTCGTTTGCCATGTACGATGATTAAATGATACTTGGTGTGTAAATGTATTTCTACGACAGGTACCTACAGACGGACAAGGCGTTTGCAATGTACGATGAAATGATGGAGAAAAAATTGCCAGTCCACCTCCTGACATTCAATGAACTGATTCGAGTGGCAACATTCCATCATGACACCTATGAAACAAAATGGAAACAGGTACTTCAAACGCATGATGCATCATTGCATATTCGCAATCATATGCAAAATGAGACAGACAAACACACAGACATATCATGGGCACACACATTCACACACATGAAAACGCACATGTGAAGAGAGGGGCACTCTCCAAGATAAGCTACATGGTAGTGACACCTTAGTGTAAGAAGATAAAATGGTATGTGGGTAAGGCAGACACACACACTGACAGCGACAGGCACATACACACTGACAGACACACACACTGACAGTACAGGCACATACACACTGACAGGCACACCTACTGACAGCGACAGGCACATACACACTGACAGGCACACCTACTGACAGCGACATACACACTGACAGACACACCTACTGACAGCGACAGGCACATACACACTGACAGGCACACACACTGACAGTGACAGGCACATACACACTGACAGGCACACACACTGACAGCGACAGGCACATACACACTGACAGACACACACACTGACAGCGACAGGCACATACACACTGACAGACACACCTACTGACAGCGACAGGCACATACACACTGACAGGCACACACACTGACAGCGACAGGCACATACACACTGACAGCGACAGGCACATATACACTGACAGACACACACTTACACACACACGCACAGACGTATGCAGGCACGCACACACACTCACGTGCACACAAATAGAAATGAAATTATGAGAACTGTTTGGGAACTTATTTTCAGTACTTATTAGAGGGTATGTGGACTTTGCTTCAGTAGTATTATGGATGTCATATTCACAAACTTCATGCGTTTGTTTCCAGGTTGAGTCGCTGTTGATGGACATGCAGCTTTGCGGTGTCGAGCCTGACCTCACGACCTTCAACAATGTCCTCTTCTCCCTCAGTCGCGTCCCTTACTTCCGCCTAGCCCCCTCTCTTCTCCTACAGACGCTGAACGAAATGAAGAAACTTGGCATCGAGCCCAGCCTGACATCTTGGAAGCATTCCCTGGTTGTCTACTACCCCAATGATAATGCAGACTCCAACTTGCTGTACAAAATCATGGACTATTTGGAAGGTAGGACTGGGCAGGGAGGGTTTGTGTCTGAGGACGGGACTGTCTCAGTGTTCAACGTCCAAAAAAGAATTGATAGGATTTTGTTTGCTTTTTTTGTGTGTGATAAGCTTAGCGAGAAACAGATTTTTGTGTTTCAATGATGAATTTGTATGGTTTTTGTTTACAGGGTTTGGTAAGGTATTGTTTTTTTGTTTTGTTTGTTTTTTTATATTTCAGGGGTGGGGTGGAGTGGGAACAGTATTGTTTGCTGGCATGGTTATTTGAGAATTCTCACTTTGTAATGATTTGTGTTCAGGAAAGGAGCTCACGTTGCAGCAGCCAGAAGATGCCGAGTTTTTTGTCACTGCCATGAAGCGCTGCTGTGTCAACCACCATGATGTAGAGCTGGCGTTTCGCATCGACCGTCTGCTGAACACGGGCAAGAACGCAGAGTTGATCGGCGACAGTCGGCTGGAGAACATGTACTACTCCTTCTTCCTCCGTCTGGTCTGCATGCTGGAGACCATGGACAGAATCATGGAGGTGAGTGCAGTGGGGAAGTACAGTGGAACTCCTCTGTTAAGACCTCCAAAAATCTGAGAAAATCAGGTCTTAAAAAGGAGGGAGTCTCAAAATGGGGGTAAATTTACAGAGGTTATCAACCGAATGTCTGAGAAAACATGCCATTTATCTCTGTAAATTGCCTTCATGTTTGCTTCTACTTCAACAAGTATATCGACAAGAGACATCACCCCTATGACGACCCAGTGTAAGTTTGCCAAGTGTGTAAACCACTGTGTTTCGTCTGTAATGTGTTAAAAAAAACAATAAATAAATAAAAGAAAAATTTATAAAAGAAAATCTGTTGTGAATTTATTTCTGTTACTTTCACCTGCGTGTGCTTCCTCAGGTGTACCAGCGAGTGACACCCCACCTGTGGACGCCCAACCTGAGCGTGCTGGACGAGCTTCTCAAGGCGGTGGAACTGCAGGACGGCTTCCAGTACCTCCCCCTCATCTGGACCGACCTCCTTCTCTTCGATTTCCAGCGGCGAGCAGAACTGCTGGAGAAATTGCTCTCCCTCATGGCGAAACAGAAACAAGAGGTTAGTGTGTCTGAGAAAAATGTTTTGTTGTTGTTGTGTGAGGCAGCCGTTCTGTGTCCAACATGTATTAACATTGTGGTACATGTGAAATATTCATGCTTACTTTTTAATGCACAATGCCCGTTTGCCCAGCCGTTCTGATATATTACAGTGAATTTGTTTAATTTTGTGTTCATATGAAATACATTGTATGTGTATTAATTATCAATATATAGCATTGATGAAAGAACTCTTCAGGATGGAAGAGCACAAATTATAGGCTTAGATGTTCGGGTAGGGATGGGTGTATTTTTGTTTGTTTATTTGTTTTTGCAGAGTCATTATTCTTCTCTTCTTCTTCTGCGTTCGTGGGCTGAAACTCCCACGTACACGACGTGTATTTTTTGCACGAGTGGAATTTTACGTGTATGACCGTTTTTACCCCGCCATTTAGGCAGCCATACGCCGCTTTCGGGGGAAGCATGCTGGGTATTTTCGTGTTTCTATAACCCACCGAACTCTGACATGGATTACAGGATCTTTTTCGTGCGCACTTGGTCTTGTGCTTGCGTGTACACACGGGGGGTGTTCGGACACCGAGGAGAGTCTGCACACAAAGTTGACTGAGAAATAAATCTCTCGCCGAACGTGGGGACGAACTCACGCTGACAGCGGCCAACTGGATATAAATCCTGCGCGCTACCGACTGAGCTACATCCCCGCCCGCAGAGTCATTATTTAGTGGGAAATTAGATTCATGACTAGACAGTAACTGTAACCCCTTTGTGTATTTTCAGGACACCCTGCAGTCACAGTACAGTCACATTGCCGGTCAGCTGCTAGAGCGCTTTAAGGACGAACATGGCGACCAGAGACCCACACCCCTGTCCACCGGACCCATGGTCGGTCACCTCATCACCATCGCAGAAAACTCAACTGACCATGACCTTGCTTGGGACGTCTTTGACACATACTGCAACAACAAAAACGCATTCAGTGGCCCACCGAGTGACGATGCCATGAAATCTTTGGTGGCTGGTTGCTTGGAACGCGGCGATTCTGAAAAAGCCATGGCCGTTGTGTCCTTTATGGAGTCGGTGGAAATGGCCGGAACTGGAGAGGCCGTGCAGATGATTTTGGACAGCGATCAAGTTTTGTTGAGTCAATCCCAGAGAGACATGTTAGCAAACATCTGAATCAGTGACTGCCAAAGATGGGTTGAGTCAATTTCGGGGGAAGAAAATGGTGTTTGAGATAGTTCTGGGCTGGTCAGATGAGTCCAGGCAAAGATAAGGCTGCGTTCTTCAATTGTTGAGAGAAATGTTAGCTAATATCTGAATGCTAATGTTGTGTTGATTGAGTCAGTCTCAGAAAGACATAAGCCAACATCGGACTGCCATAATTATGCTGCTGAGTCCTTGAAAATGGTGTTTGGATGGTTCTGAGCCCATGCAAGTTTGTAACAAAACAGTGCAGTTAATTTACCAAAAAATGGCGTTGCTGTAATGTTCACACCATTTTTCAGTTGTTGCCAAGATTGGTTAGTTTGTCTATTTGTGCGTATGTTTGTTTTGGTGTTTTTGACGTAGGATTTCTGTGTGTGAAAGAAGTGCTTGGTTGACAATAAATGTTTGTTTAAAATATCTGTCAGCAAAAACTTGTGGTTTGTGAACACCCTCTCCTCTCTTCCTGCTATTATTACTTTGTCACTCTTCATCTGTTTGGAATGATGTGATATTTGTTTTTGTGTTGTGCTTCTTCATGTTTTGCATTTCTTTGAGTGTGTGAATGTGGACACATGAATGAGTGTGTGTGTGTGTGTGTGTGTGTGTGTGTGTGTGTGTGTGTGTGTGTGTGTGTGTACATATAAATTTATACATAATGATAATCAGTCTATAATTAAAACAAGAGGCGAAGCCTTCAAGGCTCACGTAAGAAATCGACAAACAGTAACACAAACTCAATCACTCCGTCACACATACACACACACACACACACACACACACACACACACACACACACACACACACACACACACACACACACACACACAGAGTAAGCATAGGTGTGCAAGAAAGCGAGACCCTGGATCTGCCAAGTAGTCTCGGCCCGCTCACAATAACAATGACCGAGACTTTCAGTAATTCCTTTGCGTGACGTCTAACCCTCTTACGTCATAATGTGACGTCTTCAAATAGTTTCTATCACACACGTCAAACACTTTTGACCGAGACGTAATCTTCTTATGCGAGCTTTATCCATAGACTCGGAAATGTTAAAGTTTCTATCACACACACACACACACACACGCACGCACGCACGCACGCACGCACGCACGCACAGACAGACAAAGTTTATCATCGCATAGGCTACACTTACGTGAGCCAACTAGACTTAGCACACACAAACACTGACACATGCCTACACACTCACACTGACACACACACACACACACAAACAAATATTGTATCATTTCTTGTTGCACAACTAAAAAACAAAGAATTTGCTAATTATTCCATTCAAACTCTATGCTGCAAAAAATAATTGTTTCTGATATTTTAGGTAGTTTGTTTTGTTTCTCTCTCTTTAGTATTTGACTGTTGGGGGTTAATCTCCATGCATGTTCGACTCAGCAAGTGCTCGAATTTGCAAGTAAATGAACACATTTCTGGATGAAAGATTAACCCTTTACACACCCACACAACTATATAATTATTACAGATGAGGCATAGGCACATGACATTTTAATGTTTTGCAAATAATTTATCATTTATGAGTGAAAACCATTTGCAAGTCAATGGGCCAGTTAATTTGATTCTGTATCTAATAATGACTAAAAGAAACAAGAGGCGAAGCCTTCAAGGCTCACGTAAGAAATCGACAAACAGTAACACAAACTCAATCACTCCGTCACACATACACACACACACACACACACACACACACACACACACACACACACACACACACACACACACACACACACACACAGTAAGCATAGGTGAAACTATGCAAGAAAGCGAGACCCTGGATCTGCCAAGAAGTCTCGGCCCGCTCACAATAACAATGACCGAGACTTTCAGTAATTCCTTTGCGTGACGTCTAACCCTCTTACGTCATAATGTGACGTCTTCAAATAGTTTCTATCACACACGTCGAACACTTTTGACCGAGACTGACGTAATCCATAGACTCGGAAATGTTAAAGTTTCTACCACAGACATACACACATACATACATACATACGTAGGGAGGCCCACAAAGAAAATCCAAAATGGCGGCCACAGCCGTGATTTTTTTTTACTTTTCTCTGAAGATTTAAAAGGCTAAATAAATATTTTAAAAACGTCAAACAACTTGCAAGGGTTTCTCCAGTTGTTGTTCTTTTGAATGATTGTTGGTATGTGAACGTGCTGTTTTTGGTTCATGAGTAAATCAAGTCCCGAACTTGCCCCAAAACGCTATCTCTCGCTTCGGACTTAGCCGCAGACGCGGTGTACAGGGAAAAAGCTATTTGACGTCGCGGCAAGCGGAACACTCGAAATCGTCACCCAAGTTCCAAGAGCGCGCGAAGAAAAACTGTTTAAAGTACAATACTGAAATTTAGTGTGGCATAAGATCAACCCTTTGTTATGATGTATGTGAAAGAGCGACTTATCAAAATGTTATTAACGTCTTGAAAAAGGGTGGGTTCTGAACACAGTGTTTTACTTTTTACACAGATGTTTCTGGAAATCGCTCTTTTCTGTCAATAATTTTAAAAGGCCAATCTACCAGGACAATGTCTTATCTAATCAATGTGTGCATTACTTTAACCGGGCCAACCGATTGAAGTGAAGCAATATTTCAACTTTTGCGCCGTCCAAGGCCGAATCGCGTATGTTCTGAGATCTCGCAAGAAAAAAGTATTAGACGCAGTTTAATGACATTTTGCATACCATCAGATCAATCCTTTGTAATTATATATTCCGCAGAGCGACTCATAATTATTATTAATATGTTGTGAATATAGTTGATTCTGAACACAGTGTTTTTGTTTTGACACAGGCGTTTTTGGAAATCGCTCTTTTCTCTCATTAATCTTAAAAGGCTAATCTACAAGAAGAACATCATTTCTCATCAATACGGGCTATACTTTGACCGGGCCAATCGATTGAAGTGAAGCGATTATCCAACGGCTGCGCCGCCGAAGGCTGAATCTAGTCATTTACAGAGTGATACAACTATTTGCATGACGTCGCGGCAAGCTGAAACACTCCAAATTATCGCCCCAGTTCCAAAGACTCGCAAAGGAAAGATATGCTAACCAGATTCATGAAATTTTGCGTGCGATACAATCAACTTTCTGTTATTATATGTTCAAAGGAGCAACTTACAAAATATATCATTACGTCGTTGAAAGGGTTTATTCTGAACACAGTGTTTTCTTTTAAACACATGCGTTTTAGGAAGTCGCTCGATCTTTCTTCTCAGTGATCTCAAGAGATAGATCTACCAGTAAGTTTAGTACATTTGTTCTCATCAGTATATGCTTTGGCTTGACCTTGACAAGCGATTGAAGTGAAAAAACCCAAAGCTGATCAACTCTCGCAGTCATACAAAAGCTGAATCAGTTACGCAGTGTTCAGTAGCGGGACGCACCGGTATCAGAGTATGCACAGTGAAAAACTTGACGTCGCGACAAGCCGAAATTCGAAATTATCGCCTATTTTCCACGAGCTCGCAAAGAAAACTTATTTTAAACAGAAAATATATTGTGTAGTGAAAGATCTCTGCAAAAGATCTATCCAGAAGTCTGTTCTCATCCTGATGTAGATTTGTTGGACTTCGCCTAGCGATTAAATTAAAACGCTTTTCAACTGTTTCACCGCCGAAGGCTGAATCAAGGCATGCCGTGAAATGTCACAGGAAAATATGTTATAATTTTAGGTTTGTCAACTCCCCACCAAAGTTAGATCAACGAATTAGCAACATCTTTAAAAAGAATAACCGAGCCTTCCAGCTGTGGTAATGATTTTTTTTCTCCGCGACGCGGCCTTGAATAGATCCATCAGTTATAGTGAACAGATCTAACAAGAACAGCAATTTTGCTTACATATATGACTCGCCTTCGCCACAAGTATTATTATCAGAAACAGGCTATTCACGACACGCAGGACCCCGTGACCCAGCAAAATTAACAGACCCAAGGAGAAGGTTTGTTGGGGGACAATGAAATTCCGGTTTAAAACACGTGGACAAAACACGTAGCTACCTCACTGCAACATGGATTGCTTCACAGGACCGATCAGCACACAGAAGCCCTTTTCGCAGTAACCTAGCTGTAGATACTCGCTTTGCAAAGTAAATTCTCGGTAAAACGTTCTCTCACAAAACACACACACACACAAACACACACACACACACACACACACACACAAACTCAAACACATACATTTTGATCCAGAATCACAAAGACAGACAGACACATACACACATGCATACATACTCACGCACACACGAACACAAACATACACACACACATGAATACAGACAGACACACGTGCACATAGACACATATGTCTTCGCTCTCATTCCGTTAGTGCGAATTTGTTAATCGCTGTTGCCTCTGTGGCTGCAATATGTGGCTTCTTCCAAGTCAAGCGTGCATCTTGGGTTACTCCAACAAAAGGTAGCGTTTCAACCTTAATCGGAAGGTCGAGGGTTCGAATCCCGGTCGCGGCCGCCTGGTGGGTTAAGTGTGGAGATGTTTTCCATCTCCCAGGTCAACTTATGTGCAGACCTGCTAATGGCTTATTGTTTAAGACTTCAAAATATTATCAAAGATCACTTTGACAGTGTTACAAAGGGTTGTTTGGCAAAAGCTCATTCGCACGGAATCGACGTGATGATTTCTTTGAAAAACAGGTGCTATTTGTGGCCAAATGTCTAAGTGATCTTTGCTAAAAAAAATTTAGTCTTAAACGCTTTGGCGAATAATTCTAATTAAATTGTGTTGTTGAGAAATGAATTTCCTCCAAAAATGTCTTTACCTTGTTAAAAAAAATATTCATTTTTACGATTTGTGTAGCATGTTGAAGAGACACGTTTGCCTGCAATCACGACTCGCTTGACCCCTACCCTGTATAACACAATTTATGAACAAGTAAAAGATAAAAACGATTAAATACTATGCATTTGTCGTAGAGCCAGTAAAATATCCTCTACGAATCTGTTTTTCGTTTTGATTTATCTTATCTGGTTCACATTTTACGACAATTTGAAAATGAAAAAAAATCACTCGGAACAATGGGCGCGAATGCGTTGCGTTTCTTTCGCCGGGGATTGTACACGCAAGCACAAGACTAAGTGCGCACGGAAAAGATCCTGTAATCCATGTCAGAAGTTCGGTGGGTTATAGGAACACGAAAATACCTAGCATGCTTCCCTCGAAAGCGGCGTATGGCTGCCGAAATGGCGGGGTAAAAACGGACATTCACGTAAAAACCCACTTGTCTAAAAACATTAGTGAACGTGGGAGTTTTAGTCCATGAACGAAGAAGAAGAAGAAGAGAAGTATGGCGCTGAAGTACTGTATAATTTAGTAATATTTCGATGTCTTTTAGACTATGATCCGCACTGGGTTTTGTAGGTACATCTCATTGAATGTGTAATGTCTGTTTAACGATAGCTTTAATACACTTAGTCACCTGGTGTTCTTCTTTGATCGCGATATGTTTGCAGAATTCAATTCTGTGCTACTATTTCGGTCTGTTCTGTTTCATCTTCATGCTTGTGTGTTTATTGATGGTATTGTTATAATGCTGAATTCATTTCCCGACGATTTTTGAAATTCAGTAAAGTGTGACTGATGACTTCAAATGACTTTTATGGCGCTGAATTGTTTATTGTTCTTAATTGCTTCTCATAACTAATGATCTGACTTTTTGGCGCTAAATACCTGATGTTATATTTTAAATGTTTCTTTGTTCTGTTCTGCAATTGTATTTGTTACATTTCATTGATTAGACAATTTCTGTTTTGCTGTGAAAGTTTTTTTGTTGAAAATCTGTTGTTTGTGTCATTATTGCATTGCTGGGGATTTTGTCATGCTGGATACCTAACCTTAATTGCACCGCAACAAGGATAACAGATATTGTGTGTGTGGGGGTGTATGAGAGAGAGAGAGAGAGAGAGAGAGAGAGAGAGAGAGAGAGAGAGAGAGAGAGAGAGAGAGAGAGAGAGAGAGAGAGAGAGAGAAAGAGAGAGATATTCACATACACACATAAGCATACATACATACATACACACATACATACCTGCATACATGGATATATACACACTTACATACACATAATTTGCTATATAATCGCGGATATACAGGTTAAGGAAGAAACGCACACATTTTCAGTCAGGCAGATTAAAATATAACGCATAACTGCAAACTTGTGCTGTAGTTAGTGTTTTCTTGTTTGGAAGTAAAATTATTATCATTCAATGTGTGGAAATATGCTAAAATGTGAGGTTACAAATGTTTTTAAAGATTGACATTGCGGAACATTAATACATTTTATAGTTTTTATTTTAAATTTATTATTTTTGAAAATATTGATTTTCAAGCTTAAGTTGTAAAGTTTTGATTATACAGCATCAAAAGTATGACAGCTAGATTGTACACAAAGAGATCTTCAATTTGATATATCGTATGACATATTTACCTGTAAAACCACTGAAGATTTGCTTGTTCGCGTTTTTTAAATTTCGTGTGATGACGTCAATATAGCCTAAAATTGCAATCGGCTATAAAACCCTTTTTATTGCATTTATTGGTTCAACTGTGATACATTTGTGGTTGCTGCAATCTGTTTCATAAAATAAAACCGAAAAGGTCATTTCTTTTTGCTTTTTTTAATTTGTCGCCCTGTACAGAACTTCCCAGTTGTGAAAAAATCGCATATTTGCCTGACTTTACAGTCCAATACCTCCAAATGTATAATTCTAACAGGTTTCAAACTTTGCACAGCAATTCTATAAGTACTTTTACATTTCAAACCTGAACTATAAGAACATTGCTTAATTTTGAAGCTGTTTACAGCTCTCTAAAAAAATGCCTTCTGTGCACTATTCACGCTTAGGACAGTGGGCCTCCCTAACATACGCACGCACAGACAGACAAAGTTTATCATCGCATAGGCTACACTTACGTGAGCCAAAAACAACTAATAAGTAGTTTGCTGGACCACTTCGGCACTTGAGCTAGGAGGATAATCATGTATGGCTTACTGGCAACCATAGGCACGTGACACTGGACGGGGCTGAGGGTGGGTGGGAGGTGGTGAGTTTGTTTGAGCTCCACTCTTGTCTACTTCTACTCTTTAGTAGTACATAGTATTAGGCAGACTGGTACCCCAGACCCCACCCACCCAGAATGCTGCAAGTCAGAGGTAGATTGCGTCCCTTGATCTATGACCTTGCCAGAAAGAGTTACCTCCCATGGTTGTTTACAAATGGACGCAGGGTGTTATATATGAAGTCTACTCAAGGCGCAGGGATCTATTTATGGTGGAAACGGAAGAACGTACTTTGCAAAAGGTTGGAGCAAATATTTGAGTGAGTGGATTAAAAACGAACAGACTCTTTGTGATGCTTTCTTGACAACAAGAGACTGCAGACTGGTTTGCATTTTATTTAGCGATGTGTAGCTTTCGGGTACTACTTGTAGCTTTCTTGCCATTCACTTTTCACACGGGGGTGTGTCAGCTGGGGTGCCGATCGATCGAATCACGCGACTGCCATTATTCATTCTATTCGCCTTATATAATACAGTTTATGGATACATATATATATTTTTTACTATGAATATTAGTTGGGACACCATGACACAAGAGATTTTGGAGTCATGTTGAACCACAGGCGTTGTAAATTGGAAAGATTGATAACATTTAACTGTGTGTCACTGTGTGTGTGTGTGCCGTGGATAATTCTTTGCTGATGAAGCTAATGATGTGAGCAAGAACAGGTGTTTTTCTTTACAATCAGTCCTGGCCCGAAAATGAACGTCTAACTATCATGATATTACCTGCTATTCAGACTTGGTCGTGTGACAGACGTTTTAATCTTCCACACGAGATTACTTTGATTGTCTAATGAAGCTGTCAGGCTGAGTTTGACATCAACTAATCGAGTGTGGAAGAAAAATCTGCCACACGACCAAGTCTGAATAGCATTTGAGACAGTGACAAAAGGTCAGGTGTCATGTCTACTGTCCCGAATGACACACGATTGCTGACACTTCACCATTGCCAACAGAATAAACAAATAAGAAATAGGTAGAAAATGAATGTGAAAACTGACTTTAATTGTTGATCAGTATTTTCTATATCATTAACAAATAATCTACTTACACATAGCTGTTTGGCAAATGTATGTTGCATGGGACACACTGACATGAAAGTGGAAGATGTTTTCCCCTCCAGAGAAACTACATATCAAGTTACACTTTTTGTGCTCTTCCATTCCAGTTGGCAATCAATTGTTAACGCATGTTATTAGAAAAAATAGAACGAAAACAGATTACCGTAAAAGTCGACCTATAAGCCGCGACTTTTTTCTAATGAACAGACCCCTGCGGCTTATAACCCAGTGCAGAATAAGTAGGAATTTCTTCTTTTTTCTGAAATTTTGTTAAAAATCAGGGGGTGCGGCTTGTATTCAGGTGCGTCTTATAGGCCAACTTTTACGGTAGATAGAATGAAAAATGTACTGGTGATGTCATTTGGGACATACTGACATGAAAACGTCACCTTTTGTCATTGTCTCATTTATGTTTCACAGCTTCAACAGAGGAGAGAACAAACACGTTTTGAGTACTCACGCTTTGACAGCCTAGCTAACCCACCAGCCATGATTGAAGAGAGATCTACTTTCATGGAAGTGAATGAACAACTATGAATGACGTCTAGGTATGTGTGAATGACGTCACAGTCACCGTCACAGTCTGTATCTTTTGAAGCATCGCATTCTTTATGATTCTGTGTCTGCATGCACGAAATGTTTGTTCTTTTCCGTATGTTTGTCTTCTATGTTCAGAACTCTGTTCTTAATAATTCAGACTGACAGGCCCCATGAGTGAGCCGATTTCCAATGGCAACTAAACTCGCGTATGAAACGAGTACTGTCGGGTTGGATTTCGTTTGCAGTATTCTCGGTGTTGTCGAATTTTTGAAGAGAAGAAACAATAAAAGCTGGAGAAATGAAAGCTACTTTTGGGGGTATGATCGCGAGTTTGACTCCGTTCTTGCCATACTTTAAAGTGTGTAACATACAATCTTGCACACGTTTGCTTTAATAGTGGCAAAGAAGGAAAGCGTGTGACATATCCCTTTTTTTTATTATTACATTTCAGGTTTTGATCTCAGGGACATAACATAACAGACTTTAATACCATTTCAGAACACATGCAGGCAAAACCAGACCCTGAAAGTACATTCATCAGCAGCTCAAGTACTAGAGTTTTCCTTTACAGCACCAGTGAACTTTTTCCAACATCATTGACCTAAAGTGATGGAGCTGTCCCCTCTACTTTCCGACAAAAGTATTCTCGCAGTCTTCATAGCTGTGCTGCTGCTTGCACAAGCGTCATTCGCAGGTAGTGTTCGTTACACACCCGACTGGGAATCGCTGGACTCCAGACCTCTACCCGCGTGGTACGACCAGGACAAAATCGGCATCTTCCTCCACTGGGGGGTGTTCTCCGTGCCGAGTTTCGTCAATGCCTGGTTCTGGTACTGGTGGAAGGGGCCTCAGCCTCACCTGGACATCGTAACGTACATGAAGCAGAACTACAGGCCTGACTTCACCTACGCTGACTTTGCCAAGGAGTTCACCACAGAGTTCTTTGACCCTTACCGCTGGGCAGAGATCTTCAATGCTTCTGGTGCAAGGTAGGTCGGGTTCTCTCTTCTGTGAGAATTGAGGTGTAGAATGTTAAAAACCCTGGCTGAATCATGATTTTATGAGATGGAATCAACCGTCACAGTATGATTATGAACAGTTAAACTTACAGTATTTAGCTAATTAGTCATATGGGGGACTTACAGTTAAACGTACAGTTGCTTATTTGCTCTCAGAGTCATTATTTAGTTACAATAATTCTTTGATCAGCGGGAATAATGATTAATCATCAATGTAAGGTACAAATTAGTGTAGTTGTGAGCATATTTATTTGAAAAGCAAACATAAAACATGCCAACATAGATAATGGAAGCGTTTGATTAAACAATAACATAACAAAAAATATTTTGATAACAATTTAAAAGGTACGTGTCTTTGTTGTAGTACTCGTATTAGAGGGGTCTCAAGTTGCGAGTACCAATGTAATTGCCCCTTTACCTTTGTCCAGGTACGTGGTGCAGGTGACTAAGCACCATGAAGGATTCACAAGCTGGCCATCCAAGTATTCCTGGAACTGGAACGCCGGTGACGTCGGGCCCAACAGAGATCTGGTTGGTGAGTGCGCTTCGATTTTTCTCCGCTGACGCTATATTGACCTCCCAGTTTTGTTATCCTAAACTTGTCAGATCTGATACACAAAGGGAAGTAAGCGCTCTAAATGCATATGACATGTGTAATAGAGTAAGCGAGAGTTATACGGAACCAGTCTCCTGGCACCTGAGAGAATAACAAGCATTGAAATGAACAACAACTTTCATCCTCAAAACTGTCATCGTAAACTTAATTGTCAGTTTAATCATCTTTTGCTAACCTGTGTGTGACTTTGCAAAGTCTAATTACCGAAAAATTAGTGCTAACAGAACAAGTCACAAGGTTATGTGAGGTGAAGTTTTTCTGACAGAATTAATGCAAGAACATTTTTTATGAAGAAATCACTCTGAATAAAGACAGCAGCAGTCAGTGTTCATAGGACTAAACCAGTAACAGTAAGTGTTGCTGTCTTATAGCACTTACCGTATTTGACGGACTACAAGCCGCGACTTTAAAAAAAAAAATCGCATCGCGGCTTATAAAAAGATACGGCTAAAACGTTACCTAAACTTGAATAGCATTCACCTAATGGAAGTCGCCGCGGATTTTCATTTCGCTCGATTAGCGATTACCGGTACTTTATTAGCTCTCTACTCAAGACTCGGCGCTTTTCTCTTTCTTTTGCGAATCTTCGTTTGTCAACAAGTCGTCGTGACAAGATAGCGTACAGAGAAACACCGGATGTATCAGGATCTCGCGCAGGCGAAATTTCGTTTTTTTTGTGTCTCGCGATAGTTGGAGGTGCGAGAGCCGCCATGTTGCGGTTTCGTCCGCTCGAAACGTGCGCAAAAGTCGTAAATCATCCCAAAAAAGTTTATTCCGGGCGAGACTACATGTGTGTGTTGGTTACAAATTGTGTGTGTGATATTTTTCTTCAAATTTTTTCACTTTTCTTCTTTGTTTCACTTGTTTATTCTTGGAGCCGATTACACCAAATACCGTACTTTCGATTGCCTGGTTGTTTTGATTGATTGACACGATCTGATTATATTTTTTTCGACGGCGGCTAATATAGTGCGGCCTATACCGGGCTCGTCACAATTTTTTTTTTAAATCGAGGGTGCGGCTTATAAAACGATGCGGCTTGTAATCCGTCAAATACGGTACATCCTTTTGTTTCTTAGATCTTTTCAGTAGCGATCTGCATCATTTGGTTATGATTTTGACTTTTGTGTGATTTTTCAGAGGAGCTCTCCACAGCAATAAGGAAGAAGACAAATCTTCGTTATGGCGTGTACCACTCGCTGTTTGAGTGGTTCAACCCTCTCTTCCTCAAAGATAAAGCCAACAACTTCACTACACAAGACTTTGTTTTAGTAAGGCCAAGAAAACAATTAAATGTTTTATTAAATTCATATTTTTTATTCTTCCGGCCGAGACAAAAAATGGAAAATGGATTTATCATACTTCACACTTTCTACCCCACCTATGTTGACCAATTTGTTTTTCGCCGAGACCAGCTGTGCTGCAGCAGGTCACTCAGAATTGTAGTAACTGTGTAGAAACTGTGTATCAACATGCTGGAATGCAGGCATTAGATCGACGTTACAGGAAGTGACTGAAGTGACTGTGTGTATGGATATATCCGTACCAGGTCAGATAGAGCCATATGAGTGGGTACGGATATATCCGTACCTGGGAGACAATGAGTTAACACGAAAAGATTTTATGTCATAACTACTAACACCGGGGCAAACAATATAATATCAGTTCAGAAAAAAATTCCCCATCCTGCACAGGATCGAAGAAGCACACATGAGTGTTGATTTGGATTGTGCATCAGTGCAAGTGAAACATGCAGACATTGAGGCATCTGCTTCTTCTTCTTTTTTAGCGTTCTACAGTAAATGTGTCACTCATAGTCTGAGGCCTGCTGATGTTATGAACTGGCACGTTCGGCGTAGGACTTCCACAGTTCCCCACAGTTTTGCATCTGGAGCTCTCTGGTGAAATGCATCTGGAGCTCTCTGGTGAAATGCATCTTGAGCTCTCTGGTGAAATGCATCTGCAAGACACAGGCCACTGTAACATTTGACTCGTGTTACAAGATCATTTGCGAGGTAAATGCATGTAGACACATGCAGTCCACTGTATAGTGTTTGATTGGTTGTGTGCAGAGCAAGACGCTGCCGGAGCTGTATGAACTGGTGAACAAGTACAAGCCGGACGTGGTGTGGTCTGACGGAAGCGGCAACACCATCGACACGTACTGGAACTCCAAACAGTTCATCGCTTGGCTCTACAATGACAGGTGACTGGTTGCTCTTAGTAATGTAGTAGTTGTAGTAGTAGTCGGTATCCGTCTGTCTCAGGAGACCATGGATTTTTTGACTCACATGCGAAGCAAAAGTGAGTCTATGTACTCACCCGAGTCGTCCGTCCGTCCGTCCGTCTGTCCGGACGTCCGTCCGTCCGGACGTCCGGAAAACTTTAACGTTGGATATTTCTTGGACACTATTCAGTCTATCAGTACCAAATTTGGCAAGATGGTGTATGATGACAAGGCCCCAAAAAACATACATAGCATCTTGACCTTGCTTCAAGGTCAAGGTCGCAGGGGCCATAAATGTTGCCTAAAAAACAGCTATTTTTCACATTTTCCCCATTTTCTCTGAAGTTTTTGAGATTGAATACCTCACCTATATATGATATATAGGGCAAAGTAAGCCCCATCTTTTGATACCAGTTTGGTTTACCTTGCTTCAAGGTCAAGGTCACAGGAGCTCTTCAAAGTTGGATTGTATACATATTTTGAAGTGACCTTGACCCTGAACTATGGAAGATAACTGTTTCAAACTTAAAAATTATGTGGGGCACATGTTATGCTTTCATCATGAGACACATTTGGTCACATATGATCAAGGTCAAGGTCACTTTGACCCTTATGAAATGTGACCAAAATAAGGTAGTGAACCACTAAAAGTGACCATATCTCATGGTAGAAAGAGCCAATAAGCACCATTGTACTTCCTATGTCTTGAATTAACAGCTTTGTGTTGCATGACCTTGGATGACCTTGACCTTGGGTCAAGGTCACGTGGATTTTGGTAGGAAAAATGTGTAAAGCATGTGAGTCGTATGGGCTTTGCCCTTCTTGTTTCTGCTGTAGCGTCGGGTGTGGCTGGACTGGCGGATATGGGAGGGACAGTCCCTTGCACACTGAGCACTCATGTACACACACACACACACACACACACGCACGCACGCACGCACGCATGCATGCACGCACGCACGAACTCACGCACGCATGCAAACACACATACACACACACACACGCACGTACACACAGACACACACACACACACACACACAGTATAGCCTAAGACACAGACACATGCACATGCAAAGACACAGCACATACAATTAAAAGAAGCTCTGTAAGAAAGGAAGGTCACAGGTTAAGCCATAAGAAAAATCAAATGTTTGTTGTTAATTACAGCCCAGTGAAGGACACAGTGGTGACAAATGACAGGTGGGGGACCAACTGTGGCTGTAAACACGGCGGCTTTCTCACCTGTGGCGACAGGTACAATCCAAGTAAGTTCACACCCGCTAATGTATTTTTATTTAGTTATTCATTTATTTCTCTGATTGTCTTAGTCTTAAATGGTTATGCTAAGTATTGGCAGTAATACAGTATTACCTGTGATAAAAAGACATGTTTGGGATCAGCCGGAAGAGCCCCCACCCTGTTACCCTTTCAGACAGGTAGATTTTAGTGAATTTTACATTTTTAAGAGACAACAGGCGTCCTTTCTATTGAGGTGTCCTTTCACCGAAGGGACCTTACACTGTAGGGAGCACTGGACCTGCTAATCACACCTTGCAGGTGTGAGGATACTTAACATTTTACAAATAATATGCAGCCAGTAATTGCAAATGTAGTAACATCTTCTGCTTGCTGTTGGTGTACCAGAGTTATTAACCTGAACATATCTGACACAACGGTGCACTTTTGTCAGCTTCCAAAGGTGATAGGTGTTGCTTGTATATTGATTATGATTGTTTCTGAATCAAAAGTGAGAGGTTTTGTTTGTAGCTTGCTTATTGATGGCTTCTTGACTGTCGAAAGTAGTATCAGGTAGATTAGTTCCTCTTTAGGGCGAGGGCCAGATGTAAAAAAGAAGATCACTGCTTACTCTATTACCCTCGTTAAATAAAGAATCGTCACTGTCAGGTAGATATTGCAGGCAACTTGAAAAAAATCAACACTGGGACAAGGGAGACAACGGATGTAAATCATATCTTGACTTGCAGCAAGTAGCTTGTCTCCCATGGAGACTCTTTTTCTCAGATTTTGTCTGGCTTCTAAGACTTTTTTGGTTACGATTTTCTATCTGATTTTAAGTACATGTAAAACATTTTCATCAGTCAAGGGTTCAGATCCCTGATGTACAAAGTATTTTCACTTTATTTTGTAACATTGCCATTATTGCTTTCTTTCATGCAGCAATTTTTGTTCTGGACAAAGCCGCTGTGCTCACTTTGTTAAATTATACTTCTGCGTTCGTGGGCTGAAACTCCCACGTACACTCGTGTTTTAACACGAGTGGAATTTTACGTGTATGACCGTTTTTACCCCGCCATTTAGGCAGCCACACGCCGCTTTCGGAAGAAGCATGCTGGGTATTTTTGTGTTTCCATAACCCACCGAACTCTGACATGGCTTACAGGATCTTTTCCGTGCGTACTTGTCTTATGATTGCGTGAACACACAAAGGTGGATAAGACACTAACAGGTTTGCACATACGTTGATCTGGGAGATCGGAAAAATCTTCACTCTTAACCCACCAGGCGGCCGCGGCCGGGATTCGAACACTTGACCTTCCGATTACGAGGCCGACGTCTTACCACCCCGCCACAGCGCCCGTCACTTTGTTAAATTATACTTCACCTCCCCATTATGTGTTTCAGTAGTTTATAATAAGAAAAAAAGAAAAGAAAAGAAGATGCCAGACCTTCCAGCACATTTAAGTGCCAACTCAGTCCTTTGTTCCTGAACAGTTTAAGGGGGGACAGGGTAGGCAAGCACTTTTTTTTTTTATTTTGGAAACAGCTTGCTGCTTGTTTGATTTTTGCAAGCAGAATAACCTAATTAAGGGAAACCATTTTAAATTTTGAGTGAAAAGCAATTTTTGGGGGTTTTATTCACCAAAATGTGAGAAAAACGTTATAAAATGTGCTTATTTTAAAATGTTGCAGTTTGTGAACCAGTGCATGTTTTGATCCAATTTTTCTTCTTTGCAGCAATATGTGTGTGTTTAATAATTCTGTGTATCGAAAAGCATTTCTAAGCAATATATTATTTTAATTTAGCATTTTCAGTTACCGGTTCAGTTCTGATAAGAAAAATACATGAAATCCTAACTGTCAGACTCATAAAAACCCAACCAATGCACTGAACTCTTATTCCATACACAGAACTGATGCTGTACAACTCATAAACAACATATACAAAAACTGAACAAATCCATCAAGCCTTTCAAAAGTTGCAACATTTTAATTGTAGCGTTTTGTCTGAAAATTACATTCAGAGAAAACAGCATTTTAAAGATTTGAACCAGTACATAAAAAAACCAGTAGCACAGTGCACCCTGAATTCATATGTTTTTATCAGAATGACCACTTTACTATGTAGGGAAAAGGATTTGACAATCAAATTATCAGGATTTTTTTTATATACATCATATGAAAACAGCCATCTTTGCTTGTACCGATATGAAAACATGAATCAGAACCAAACTGTCAGACTCATAAAAACCCAACCAATGCACTTAACTCTTATTCCATACACAAAACTGACGCTTTACAAATCATAAACAACATAAACAAAAATGAAACAAATCCATCAAGCCATTCAAAAGTTGCAACATTTTAATTACAGATGTTTGTCTGAAAATTACATTCAGAGAAAACAGCATTTGAAAGATTCCAACCAGTACCTCAAACTAGTAGCACAGTGCAGCCTGAATTGATATGTTTTTATAAGAATAACCACTTTACTATGATGGGGAAATGAGTTGACAATCAAATTATCCAGACTTTTTTTAAAAAATCATTTGAAAACTCATCTATGTTAGTGCAGATATGAATCAAAACGAAACTGTCGGACTCATAAAAACACAAGGAATCCACTGTATTCTTATTCCATGCACAGAAATGGTGCTTCACAAATCATAAACAACATATACAAAATTGGAACAAATCCATCTTGCCATTCAATAGTTACAACATTTTAATTACCACATTTTGTCTCAAATTACATGTAGAGAAAACAGCATGTAAAAGAGTCTCACTAGTACCCCGGTAAACTAGTACCACAGTAGAGCTTGAATTAATGGGGTGGTTTTTTTTTTAACCAGAATAACACTTTAACTATGAAGGGGAAATGATTTGATAATCAAATTATCAGATTTTTTTGATTTAAAAAAAAAATCATATGAAAACATTAAAAAAGTCAATTATCTGTGTTTGTGCTGATATGAAAATATTGATCAGAACCAAACTGTCAGACTCATAAAAACCCAACGGATGCACTGATTTCTTATTCCATTGCATAGAAATGATGCTTCACAAATCATCAACAACATTACATAATTATATATACACAAATGGAACAAAGCTATCAAGCCATTCAAAAGTTGCAACATTTTAATTACAGTATTTCTGTGCTCAATCCTAACACTACAGCAAATTTCTGTAAAGCTGAATGTCCCTTTCCATGTACCAACATGGTCATACGCGGATTATTTAAAATGCAACTTTACCACCCGAAGCGTTGCAAACACCGGGAGAAGAGTAAACAACTGCAGACTTGAATGGACACTCATATGCACTCCAGATGCAGGGCCTGTGCAAATCCTTGGGATGATGCATCACCTTCTTTCATAATCAGACTGCTATCAGACAAGCATTCAGTACAGGATATAAACCTTTCAGCAATAGATTGAGCTGATCAATGTTGACAAAAGCCCAACACATGTCAGCGGAGTGACGTTGCACAGTACCAGTATCCATATCTGCTTGTGATGGGTCAGAAGATGGCAAAGTATCTGTATCTTCTTATGGTTGGTCAGAAGATGGCAAAGCTGATGTTTCTGCTGTGGAAGAGGGTAGTTCCGGTTTAGCAAACTTTTCCATCAGGTCAATCTTTCTCCTCGCTGCCACCACAGGAGGACTGGCTCTCCCCTTGCTCCAACCTAATAAATACACAAACACTGATTTAATATTTGATACAACTGTCCATGGTTTTTGTTTGTAATAAGCTGCAAATTTTAAGATTCAATATAAACGTCAACAAGTGCTTGTACTTTATTTTGCAAATGACCATGTTACATGGGGTGTACCTCAACTTTTTGGCTAGGCTGGTAAATCAGAAATCCCAATCAGCCCCCAACCACTGAACAGGCGGGTTTTCTTACAACCACCTCAGCGGCTCGTACCCACATATGTCGGTTGACAAACACACACACACACACACACACAAAAGACATTCATTAATTGGCCCCTATCACAAAATGTACATGTCAAGTTTACTATGGGATTTGAGTAACCACACAATCACATACACACAGGAACTAATACTGAAACTAGCTGAATTATTTTCTTTCTTTCTTTCTTTCTTTTCATATTTTTCTTTTAAAATTAATTTCTTTCATCACACTTGCTATGTATTTGCTTGTTTCTTGTCTGTTGTCTGTTTTGTGTGTGTGTGTGTGTGTGTTCTGTGTGTGTGTATACATTTTCAGATTTCCTAAACCTAGCACTGTTTGCAGGTGATCTTTATGCTTTTGATTCATGAGTTGCATCCCCAGTCCTTTAGTTTAACTCTTTTTTTTTCTTTGGTGAAGTAAATTGGATCTATTTTTTTTATTCCTTAGTTAATGGAAAAGATTTGACAACAATATTGCTGTCAATGATAGGTTGGTCAGCCATGCTGGTGTAAACCAATCCTTTAGAATTAGAGAACGCTCTCTAGTAGGGTACTTATTTTCCTACGGTCAATGACCAGAAACAGAAACTGTGTCAGTCGTACATCGCTCAGATGCTGCTTCTCAGTTTGACCCCAGACAAAGAATACTGATGACATGTTACACCATAGTAAGCTCTCAAGGACTGGCCAGCGAAGAACAATAAAATAGGGGTTGTGAAGACGATATCACAGAGATGATCGAGGGGGGGGGGGGGGGGGGGGGGGATGCGGCGGCGGCATGGTCAGTAAATTGGATCAAGAAACCCGCAAAATACTTCAGACACAAACTGTTTATCATTTACCTGCAAACCCTAACACATTCTTACAACAACAACAACATAACGATGTGCAATAAATCACGTTGTCAAACAAACAAGATCGAAAAGAGAAAGAAGCAAAACCCACCTCGTCGAGTCAAGAATCTTAGAATCAGAATGTCGTCTGCTTAAATACGATCATGTTGGTTCATTTCGGAGTGTTGTTACTTCCTTCTACTGTTCGCTGCTGCTGGTTCATCTTTCTCTGATATTTCTTGACACTATGCCGAACATTTCCAATGTTAGGGTTGTTCTCCGCAGCTCAAAACTTTGAAAAATGCTGCTGAATCGGTGAAAACGTCATGGATTTGTTGACACCGGGGGACTGATAAGTTGTCTACTGCGCTTGCGCCAAATGCCTTTGACCTACATATATTTGCATATATTAATTCCGGGGTTTCGGTTGGAACGGATTCTCTCTCTTTGTGCCTATGTCAACGGAAATTCCCCAACGGTGATGACGTCATCTTGAAGAACGGAAATTTCCACACAGTTTGAACAGCGAAGGGTCATGTCATGTGCGCACATTTACCAGCACGGAGTATCCAAAGTTGACCATTTTTTCGATTTTTTTGATAAAACACAGACAAAAACAACAAAACATCGGTTTGAAAATGGTTTTATTTACATGAATACATGTCTAAAATGACAAAAGCAGATTATTGAATGCATTCCAGGATGTTCAAAGGTGTGAAAAATGCAACAACCCCAAAAAGGTGTATGAGACCAAAAATAACTCATTTTGCCTACCCGGTCTGCCCTTAAGTGCAATGACCATAACAATAATCATAACAATAACATTTTATTGTGCATTAAAATT